>NC_068437.1:13568232-13838232 GCF_023373465.1 Oncorhynchus keta | reverse complement strand
TATATATGCAAATGAAGTGTGCCAAACATTTATCGTTGTATAAGAGTTCAAACAATATGAAGACTGTGTTCATTGCCTACTGTGTTATTTTGATAAGTTAGTGGAAAACAATCAAAAAATACATTGTCTCTGAAATACCAGCTATAATGATTATGTGTGCTCAGAGAGTTCTGGAGGTGTTCCTCATTAAGAGACAGTAACTGGAGAATGTTAGGTCGCAACCTAATTTTCCACCCTGTTCGAAAATACAGGATAGAATGGAGGAAGGACAGACTGATAAGAGCGAAGAGGAATGTGCGACAGAGAGTGACAGTAACAGCACAGAGTCTGAGGACAGTGATGAGGAAGAGGAACGCCAAAATAGAAGGGAAGGGAGCAAAGACGAGGCAGGTGAGGATGAGAATGATTCAATTGAGGCTGAAAATGAAGAGGAAAAGAAGGACAAATGCAAACAGGAACCTTTACCAACTTCTGGTAGACATGGGCAGAACACTGTTGACCACCTATCAAGAAACCTAGGAAATTGTTCTGAAAGGGGAGACTTGAGAACAACAATGACTGACCAAAACCTAAATGTGACTCCAGAGAGACCTTGTGGGAACCCTATCGTGATTGATGAGGCACTTGAACGGATCCTTCGCAATGATCCAACGATGAGCGAGCTCAACTTCAACAACATCGAAGACATCTCTCAGGAGACCTTGCTGCGTATCTCCGAAGCACTGAGCGCCAACACACACGTACGTGTTTTTAGCCTTTCTAACACCCGAGCCAATGACCGGGTTGCCTTCGCCGTCTCCAAGATGCTCAGAGAAAACTGCTCCATCACCAACCTCAACATTGAGTCCAACTTTGTGTCTGGCCGGGGAATCTTGGCACTAATGGCATCGCTCCAACAAAACAGTACTCTGGAGGAGCTGCGCTTCCACAACCAGAGGCACATCTGCGGGGGGCAGGTTGAGATGGAGATGGTTCACCTCCTGAGGGACAACAACACCCTCCTCAAGCTGGGCTACCAGTTCGATCTGCCAGGCCCCAGGATGACCGCCACCAGTATTCTGACCCGCAACCAGGACCGACAGAGGCAGAGACGGTTGCAACAACAGAGGGAGAAAGGTCATCCAGAAGCAATAGTCCAGCCCAAGGCCGATGCCGGGACAACAGGCCTTTCTGGATCGCCTCCTTCAAACAAACCACCCTGGTTCTCTCCAAGACATGCGAGGAATGACCAGACCCCAAATAACATCCCTCCTCCACCTCCCCCACTCACTGGCCTTCAGTCTGAGAGGAATACACCAACCAGGAAGATTGCAGAGATGATCAAACAACATGAAGGGAGTACAAAGGGTCAATCAGGCCAAAAGAAACCCAAATCCAAGAGGGGAAAAAATGGGGCGAACATGAAGTGCAGCTCTGACATTCTCAAGGAGCTGAAGAATGCCTTGAAGCCTTCTTCACGAAAGAAGAAAGACAACCCACTCCGGCCACCAGCATCTCTGAGCTCTACCCGTGATGATCTGATGGCGGCCATTCGTGGTAGCAGCATTAGATCACTCAAAAGTGTAAGTATGACAGACGCACAAACATCCTATCATGAACAAGTGACAGAATTATATTTATTAGCACATAAATCTGGATCATTGTTCAAAAAAGACTTTCAGCAGACATGAGCAAAACTCAGTTGTACGCATATGATGCTACAAATAAAACTGAAACACTCTTCCAAAAGTCATTACACAGCCTTTGTGGAAACAGTGCTATCATTAGATGACAGCCTTCATAACCCTGTGAATTCCTCCCACTTAATACAGTTATAAATAGCTGAACTCGATAAGACTAATGGCTTGGAGCACTGATGCGCACAGGATGACAGTGTGCCAACAGACCAAACAATCTACAGCATGGTTTACCATGAGGCTGTCAGTTGAACAATATGGTTGACAAGAAGAGAAAATAGATAAATTATCTGACCAGAATAAAAAGGTGATAAAGTCCATGACCCCTTAGAGTAAAGAAAGGTATGTTTAGAATTACAGGAAAATATCTTTAAAACTGCAAAATCTTCTCTCAGCCAAATAGCAAAATGCATAGAATAGCATGAGATTAGCTATAAAACTGAAAATGTGTCTCTCTGCTCCATGTCAAAATGTGTAGAATTGCAAGAAATTAGCATTATAACAGCAACATTTTCTCTCAGCCTCATGGCAAAATATGTAGAATAGCATGACATTAGCTATACAACCGTACATTTTTCTCTCTACCCCATAGAAAAAGGTGTAGAATTGCTGTTTTGCTTGGAGCAAAGTATTTTTGTGAATGGATGGTATACCTACATACAATACCAGTCAAATGTTTAGACACCTACTCATTCAAGGGTTTTTCTTACAATTTTCTACATTGTAGAATAATAGTGAAGACATCAAAACTATGAAATAACATATGGAATCATGTAGTAAGCAAAAACGTGTTAAACAAATCAAAATATTTTATAGATTTGAGATTATTCAAAGTAGCCACCCTTTGCCTCGATGACAGCTTTGCACACTCTTGGCAGTCTGTCAACCAGCTTCACCTGGAATGCTTTTCCAACAGTCTTGAAAGAGTTCCCACATATGCTGAGCACTTGTTGGCTGTTTATCCTTCACTCTGCCGTCCAACTCATCCCAAATCATCTCAATTGGGTTGAGGTCGGGTGATTGTAGAGGTCAGGTCATCTGATGCAGCACTCAATCATTCTCCTTCTTGGTCACATAACCCTTACACAGCCTGGAGGTGTGTTGGGTCATTGTTCTGTTGAAAAACAAAATGATAGTCCCACTAAGCCCAAACCAGATGGGATGGCATATCGCTGCAGAATGCTGTGGTAGCCATGCTGGTTAAGAGTGCCTTGAATTCTAAATAAATCACAGACAAATCACAGACCGTGTCTCCAGCAAAGCACCCCCACACCATCAGACCTCCTCCTCCATGTTTCACGGAAGAGACCATTCGTTCACCTAGTCTGCTTCTCACAGACATGACAGTTGGAACCAAAAATGTCAAATTTGGACACATCAGATCAAAGGACAGATTTCCACCAGTCTAATGTAAATTGCTCATGTTTCTTGGCCCAAGCAAGTCTCTTCTTCTTATTGGTGTCCTTTAGTAGTGGATTCTTTGCAGCAATTCGACCATGATGGCTACTTTGAAGAATCTCAAATGTATTTTGAACACTCTTTTTGGTTACTACATGATTCCACATGTGTTATTTCATAGTTTTGATGTCTTCACTATTATTATACAATGAATGAATGGTACAAATAAAGAAAAACCCTTGAATGAGTACATGTGTCCAAACTTTTGACTGGTACTGTATATACACAGTATATACATACATACACACAGCATATAAACTCAGCAAAAAAATGTAAATCCTCTTAATGTCAACAGCGTTAATTTTCAGCAAATTGAACATGTGTAAATATTTGTATGAAAATAACAAGATTCATCAACTGAGACATAAACTGAACAAGTTCCACAGACATGTGACTACCAGAAATGGAATAATGTGTCCCTGAACAAAGGGGGGGTCAAAATCAAAAGTAACAGTCAGTATCTGATGTGGCCATTAAGTACTGCAGTGCATCTCCTCCTCATGGACTGCACCAGATTTGCCCTTTCTTGCTGTGAGATGTTACCCCACTCTTCCACCAAGGCACCTGCAAGTTCCCGGACATTTCTAGGGGGAATGCCGAGCCCTCACCCTTCGATTTAACAGGTCCCAAACGTGCTTAATGGAATTGAGATCTAGGCTCTTCGCTGACCATGGCAGAACACTGACATTCATGTCTTGCAGGAAATCAAGCACAGAACGAGCAGTATGGCTGGTGGCATTGTCATGCTGGAGGGTCATGTCAGGATGAGCCTGCAGGAAGTGTACCACATGAGGGAGGAAGATGTCTTCCCTGTAACGCACAGCATTGAGATTGCCTGCAATGAAGACAAGCTCAGTCCGATGATGCTGTGACACACCGCCCCAGACCATGACGGACCCGCCAGTCCTGTCTGGTCCAGCGACGGAGGGGTTGTGCCCATAGGCGATGTTGTTGCCGGTGATGTCTGGTGAGGACCTGCCTTACAACAGGCCTATAAGCCCTCAGTCCAGCCTCTCACGGACAGTATGAGCACTCGGGCAGTTGTTGTCATCCTGTACCTGTCCCACAGGTGTGATGTTCGGATGTACCGATCCTGTGCAGGTGTTGTTACACGTGGTCTGCCACTGTGAGGACGATCAGCTGTCTGTCCGGTTTCCCTGTAGTGCTGACTTAGGCGTCTCACAGTACTGACATTGCAATTTATTGCCCTGGCCACAACTGCAGTCCTCATGCCTCCTTGCAGCATGCCTATGGCACATTCACGCAGATGAGCAGGGACCCTGGGCATCTTTCTTTTGCTGTTTTTCAGAGTCAGCAGAAAGGCCTCTTCAGTGTCCTAATTTTTCATATCTGTGACCTTAATTGCCTACCGTCTAAGCTGTTAGTGTCTTAATGACAATTCCACAGGTGCATGTTCATTACTTGTTTATAGGTCATTGAAAAAGCATGGGAAAGTGTTTAAACTCTTTACAATGAAGACCTGTAAAGTTATTTGGATTTTTACAAATTATCTTTGAAAGAAAGGGTCCTGAAAAAGGGATATTTATTTTTTTGCTGAGTTGAAGTATACAGTTTAAGTCAGAAGTTTACATACACTTAGGTTGGATTCATTAAATGGATATAGATACTTTTGTACCTGTTTCCTCCAGCATCTTCACAAGGTCCTTTGCTGTTGTTCTGGGATTGATTTGCACTTTTCGCACAAAAGTACGTAAATCTCTAGAAGACAGAATGCGTCTCCTTCCTGAGCGGTACTATTGCGTACTATTGTTTATACAGATGAACGTGCTACCTTCAGGCGTTTGGAAATTGCTCCCAAGGATGAATCAGACTTGGGGAGGTCTACAATCGTTTTTCTGAGGTCTTGGCTGAATTCTTTTGATTTCCCACGATGTCAAGCAAAGATGCACTGAGTTTGAAGGTAGGACGTCAAATACATCCACAGGTTCACCTCCAATTGACTCAAATTATGTCAATTAGCCCATCAGAAGCTTCTAAAGTCATGACGACATTTTCTGGAATTTTCCAAGCTGTTTAAAGGCACAGTCAATATAGTGGATGTAATCTTCTGACCCACTGGAATTGTGATACAATGAATTACAAGTGAAATAATCTGTCTGTTAACAATTGTTGGAAAAATGACTTGTGTCATGCACAAAGTAGCGGACTTGCCAAAACAATAGTTGTCTAACAATACATTTGTGGAGTGGTTGAAAAACGAGTTTTAATGACTCCAACCTACACACAAACACACACACACACACACACACACACACACACACACACACACACACACACACACACACACACACACACACACTGAGCAAAAATATAAATGCAACATGCAAGAATTTTGCAACTTTACTGTTACTGTTACAGTTCATATAAGGAAATCAGTCAATTGAAATAAAGAAATTAGGCCCTAATCTATGGATTTCACACGACTGGGAATACAGATTTGCATCTGTTGGTCACAGAAATCTTTAAAAAAGGTAGAGCCATGGATCAGAAAAGCAGTCAGTATCTGGTGTGACCACCATTTGCCTCAAGCAGCAGGACACATGTCCTTCGCATAGAGTTGATCAGGCTGCCACTCCTCTGGCTGTACAAAGTTGCTGGATATTTGCGGGAACTGGAACACGCCTGCATACACGTCGATCCAGAACATCCCAAACATTCTCAATGGGTGATGTCTGTTGAGTACGCAGGCCATGGAAGAACTGGGACATTTTCAACTTCCAGGAATTGTGTACAGATCCTTGCGACATAGGGCCATGCATTATTATGCTGAAACAAACATGAGGAGATGACTACAGATGAATGGCACGACAATTGGCTTCAAATTGCAATCGCTAAAATGCAATTGTGTTTGTTGTCTGTAGCTTATGTTTGCCCATACCATAACCCCACTACCAACATGGGGCACTCTGTTCACAACGTTGACATCAGCAAAGCGGTCGCCCACACAATGCCATACAAGCTGCCTGCCCGGTACATTTGAAACCAGGATTCATCTGTGAAGAGCACACTTCTCCAAGGTGCCAGTGGCCATGAAGGTGAGTATTTTCCCACTGAAGTCAGTTACGATGCTGAACTGTAGTCAGGTCAACACCCTGGTGAGGACAACGAGCACACAGAAATTCTTCAGTTGTCAAACCCATATTTTCTTCAGCTGTCAGGGTCGATGGTCTCAGACGATTCTGCAGGTGAAGAAGCCGGATGTGGAGGTCCTGGGCTGAAGTGGTTACACAGTCTGTGGTTGTGAGGCCAGTTGGACGTACTGCCAAATTCTCTAAAACGACGTTGGGAGGGGAGGCTGCTTATGGTAGAGAAATTAACATGAAATGATTTGGCAACAGCACTGGTGGACATTCCTGCAGTCAGCAATTGCACGCTCCCTCAAAACCTGAGACATCTGTGGCATTGTGTTGTGTGACAAAACTGCACATTTGAGAGTGGCATTTTATTGTCCACAGCACAATGTGCACTAGTGTAATGATCACACTATTTAATCAGCTACTAGATATGCCACACCTTTTAGGTGGATGGATTATCTTGGCAAATGAGAAATGCTCACTTACAGAGATATAAACAACTTTGTGCACTACATTTGAGAGAAATACGCCTTTGTGTGCGTTTTGACAAATTTCTGTGTTATTTTATTACAGCTCAGGAAACATGGGATCAACACTTTACATGTTGCGTTAATATTTTAGTTCAGGTAATGATACTAATACAAATAGGGTTTGTTATTTGTTTGTTATGAATAACTGGTAAGGCAGTTGGAACTCAATGCAACCCCCATCAAAATCATCACTGCTTACAAACAACTTAATGTTACCAAGCTATTTCTCTCACCACGCCAACTGTCTTGCTCTCTCTCTTGATCACTTGGTCTCTCTCTCGAGGTTCATTGGTCCTGAAATACCCATCTACTTATCCACTTATTGCATAGATGGTCTGATGGTGTCAGCAGGACATGTGATGACACTGACTGACACACTCTTTCTCCTTGCAGGTGACACTCCAGCCGGATCTATGTTAACGTTGTGGTTGGGAGAAAGGAATATCCAACCTGATCAAGAGCTGTTCTCCACAAATACTGCACCCACTTCATTCTGTATTCATAAAAAAAAACATGAAACATTTGTACCACAAATGCTACATATATAAATACAAGTATATTAAAATATAATTTGTTTATGTATTACCATGAAACTTTCTGCTTGGAAAACTGTTGACACATTTTACATATGATTTTGTTAGTGTTATGTAAATATTTTCCTGTCAGGTAGTGAAAAATGCAACACTGGACTTGATTGCATATTATGAACGGGTGGCAATTTATAGATTAAAGGCACAATCCATAATATTACTGCTGTTCAATAGTCATATCAATGAATGATTTATACCCATTGAGTCATGACAGAAATCTTAACTACAAACTGGCTAAATGTAGGCTTAGGGAAGATCCAAAAGATAAGCCTTCTTCCATCCTAGCCAGGATTAAAATGACTTGGAACCAAATTAGAACACATTAATGCTATCTGTAACTAAATCACCTTTAATCTCACTTTGCAGCTTCATGTGTCTCTTGGAATTGTTCCCAATTCATTAAAGTTCATTTTGCAGCTGTTCAAGGCGAACACATTTTCCCACAAGAGGAGGTCCCTTTGTATAGTCTCGGAGAGAGAATCCTTATAATTGTAGTGTGTCATATATTCAAAAGCCTTTTCAATGAAATGACATAAAAATTTCAATTTAACTGTGGAAAATGTAATTTAAACAAGATTCATAGGGTTGGGAGTGGAGAGAAAGACAAAGTGAGGAATAGCGTTATAGTGTTACTGACAGGTTATGACAGTGACATGTCAGACGCACCACAGGAATAACTGGAACAAATGCTTAAAATAAGGTATTGTCACTCTGCACAACTTCACTCAAGGAAAGTAATTCAGTTTAGGGAAGGGTTGAACAACTATTGTCATAATACATTTTTATTTTCAATAAAAATGAGATTTTTCAGTTCTATATTTACCTTGTACAGTGGGGCAAAAAAGTATTTAGTCAACCACAAATTGTGCAAGTTCTCCTACTTAAAAAGATGAGAGAGGCCTGTAAAATATTTATTTTCCACCATAATTTGCAAATAAATTCATTACAAATCCTACAATGTGATTTTCAGATTTTTTTCTCATTTTGTCTGTCATAGTTGAAGTGTACCTATGATGAAAATTACAGACCTCTCTCATCTTTTTAAGCAGGAGAACTTGCACAATTGGTGGCTGACAAAATAGTTTTTTGCCCCACTGTATATAATATTCATATTTGAGCTTTGACTGAAACACATTTTGATGCATCTGTAAATGATGGGCAAATGAACATTCATGGATATAGTCTACTGAGAAGAGACAGGAATAGGAATGGTGCGGGTATAGCACTGTACATTCAGAATCATATACCTTTTAACAGAAGGGATGACCTTAATGTATGTCAGATAGATGCACTATGGGCTCAAGTACATCTGCCTCACCAGGCAGCCATATTGGTAGGATGTGTGTATAGACCACCTAGCTCTAAGGTGTCCTATCTGTATGACTTATGCACAGGGTTTTACCAGGCCACAAATAGTAAAAGAGATGTATTTATCTTGGGTGATTTTAATATAAATTGGAAGGATCATAATAATTCAAATATAACTAAATTAATGAGATACATTGCCTTCTGAAAATATTCAGATCCCTTGACTTTTTCCACATTGTTACATTTTTTTCATCAATCTACACATAATACCCAATAATGACAAAGCAAAAACATGGTTTTAGAAATGTTTGCAAATGTATTAAAAATAAAAAACAGATGCCATATTTACATAATTATTCAGACCCTTTGCTATGAGACTTGAAATTGAGCCCAGGTGCATCCTGTTCCCATGGATAATCCTTGAGATGTTTTTAAAACTTGATTGGAGTGTACCTCTGGTAAATTGAATTGATTGGACATGATTTGGAAAGGCACAAACCTGTCTATATAAAAGGTCCCACAGTTTAAAGTGCATGTCAGAGCAAAAACCAAGCCATGAGGTCGAAGGAATTGTCCGTAGAGCGCCGAGACAGGATTGTGTCGAGGCACAGATCTGGGGAAGGATACCAGAACATTTCTACAGCATTGGAGTTCTCAAAAACACAGTGGCCTCCATCATTCTGAAATGAAAGAAGTTTGCAACCACCAAGACTCTTCCTAGAGTTGGCCGCCCAGCCAAACTCTGAACAATCGGAGGGGAGAAGGGACTTGGTCAGGGAGGTGACAGGCATGTACAAATGACCTCGACTAACCTGTACCCCCGCACATTGACTTGGTACCGGTACCCCCTGTATATAGCCTCGTTATTATTTTATTATTACTTTTGATACATTTTTACTTTAGTTTGGTAAATATTTTCTTAACCCTTCTTGAACTGCACTGTTGGTTAAGGGCTTGTCAGTAAGCATTTCACTGTTGTAAAAAAATAACAAAAGAAAACTTAAAAAGGTCACTTGCGTAACCCTGGTTCTCTGATATTAGGAGTAAGACATCTCACCACATTACCCTACTCGCAAGAGTGTGAGGAAGTTCAGCGTGCTCGAGAATGATCAGAGGGCAGGCGAGTGGCTCTTTAGTACGAATGGGCTCCTCATTCACCAGTCGACGTATATGATTGGTTATTTAAGCTACTTAGGAGATTCTGGTGAATCCCACTGTGAGATGTCAGATAATATCAGAGTACCGGGGTTACGCAAAAATGTTACCTCGAAGTAAAGTCAAATAAAATAGAATGTCACATGCTTTTTAAACATGTGTCGACTAACAGTGAAATACTTACTTTCAGACCTTCAGAAAAAAAACAGAAAAAAAAACAAGAGGAATAAATACACAATGAGTAACAACTTGGCGATATACACGGGGTACCAGTACCGAGTCATGTGCAGGGGTATGAGGTAAGAGATAGATACTGTATATATACAGTAGGTAGGGACAAAGTGACTAGGCAACAGGATAGATAAACAGTAACGTATGTGATGAGTCAAAAGAGAGTAAAAAGAGGGTAAATGCAGAGAAATTGTTAACCAATAGCAACCAAGACTAACTATTTAACAGTCTTACGGCTTGTGTTCAGGGTCCTGTTGGTCTTGGACTTGGTGCATCGGTACTGCTTGCTGTGTGGTAGCAGAGAGAAGTCAATGACTTGGATGGCTGGAGTATTTTACCATTTTTAGGGCCTTCCTCTGACACCGCTAGGTATAGAGGTCCTGGATGGCAGGGGGCTCGGCCACAGTGATGTACCCTCTGTAGCCCCTTGTAGACGGATGTCAGGGAGTACAGGAGGGGACTAAGCACCCTTGAGGTGTCCCTGGGTTGAGGTTCAGCGTAGAAGATGTTTTGTTGCCTACCCTCACCACTTGGGGGCGGCCAGTCATGAAGTCCAGGATCCAGTTGCAGAGGAAGGTGTTCAATCCCAGGATCCTTAGTTTAGTGATGAGCTTGAAGGGCACTATGGTGTTGAACACAGAGCTGGAGTCAATGATCAACATCCTCACGTAGGTGTTCCTTTTGTCCAGATGCGAAAGGGCAGTGTGGAGTACAATAGAGATTGCGTCATCTGTTGATCTGTGGTGCGGTATGCAAATTGGAGTGGGTCCAGGGTATCTAGACCCCGATCTCTCGTTTGAAGAACATATCAAGACCATTTCAAGGACAGCTTTCTTCCATCTAGTTAACATTGCAAAAATCAAAAACTTTCTGTCCAAAAATGATGCAGAAAAATGAACCCATGCTTTTGTCACTTCTAGGTTAGACTACTGCAATGCTCTACTTTCCGGCTACCCGGATAAAGCACTAAATAATCTTCAGTTAGTGCTAAATACGGCTGCTAGAATCCTGACTAGAACCCAAAAAATTGATCATATTACTCCAGTGCTAGCCTCCCTACACTGGCTTCCTGTCAAGGCAAGGGCTGATTTCAAGGTTTTACTGCTAACCTACAAAGCATTACATGGGCTTGCTCCTACCTATCTCTCTGATTCGGTCCTACCGTACATACCTACACGTATGCTACGGTCACAAGACGCAGGCCTCCTAATTGTCCCTAGAATTTCTAAGCAAACAGCTGGAGGCAGGGCTTTCTCCTATAGAGCTCCATTTTTCTGGAATGTTCTGCCTACCCATGTAAGAGACGCAAACTCAGTCTCAACCTTTAAGTCTTTACTGAAGACTCATCTCTTCAGTGGGTCATATGATTGAGTGTAGTGTGGCCCAGGAGTGGGAAGGTGAACGGAAAAGCTCTGGAGCAACGAACCGCCCTTGCTGTCTCTGCCTGGCTGGTTCCCTTCTTTCCACTGCGATTCTCTGCCTCTAACCCTATTACAGGGGCTGAGTCACTGGCTTACTGGGGCTCTTTCATACCGTCCCTGGGAGGGGTGCGTCACTTGGGTGGGTTGAGTCACTGATGTGATCTTCCTGTCTGGGTTGGCGCCCCCCCCCCCTTGGGTTGTGCCATGGAGGAGATCTTTGTGGGCTATACTCGGCCTTGTCTCAGGATGGTAAATTGGCGGTTGAAGATATCCCTCTAGTGGTGTGGGGGCTGTGGTTTGGCAAAGTGGGTGGGGTTATATCCTTCCTGTTTGGCCCTGTCCTCGGATGGGGCCACAGTGTTTCCTAACCCCTCCTGTCTCAGCCTCCAGTATTTATGCTGCAGTAGTTTATGTGTCGGGGTGCTAGGGTCAGTTTGTTATATCTGGAGTACTTCTCCTGTCCTATTCGGTGTCCTGTGTGAATTTAAGTGTACTCTCTCTTTCGGAGGACCTGAGCCCTAGGACCATGCCTCAGGACTACCTGACATGATGACTCCTTGCTGTCCCCAGTCCACCTGGCCGTGCTGCTGCTTCAGTTTCAGCTGTTCTGCCTTATTATTATTTGACCATGCTGGTCATTTATGAACATTTGAACATCTTGGCCATATTCTGTTATAATGTTCACCCGGCACAGCCAGAAGAGGACTGGCTACCCCACATAGCCTGGTTTCTTCCTAGGTTTTGGCCTTTCTAGGGAATTTTTCCTAGCCACTGTGCTTCTACACTTGCATTGCTTGCTGTTTGGGGTTTTAGGCTGGGTTTCTGTACAGCGCTTTGAGATATCAGCTGATGTATGAAGGGCTATATAAATACATTTTAATTGGGATGATGGTGTTGATGTAAGCCATGACCAGTCTTTCAAAGCATTTCATGAATACAGATGTGAGTGTTACAGGGCGAAAGTATTTCAGACAGGTTACCTTGGCATTCAAGGGCACAGGGACTATGGTGGTCTGCTTGAAACATGAAGGTACTGTGTTAGTGAAGGCGGTTGCCAGCTCGTCAGTGCAAGCTGCCAGAACAGCTTCAATACACCTTGGCAGAGATTTTACAAGTGTCTGAATTCCCTCATTTGATGTTTTGTTGGTGGTTGAAAATGCTGTCTCAGGGGCCGCTCCAGAATCTCCCATAAGAGTTCAATTAGGTTTAGATCTGGTGACTGACACACACACACACACACACACACACACACACACACACACACACACACACACACTTTGAACCACCTATGCTCCTTTTCAACCTGGTCTCAAAGCATTTCATAATATTCTGTATGTAAACCCGATACACACCATTTAGTTTCATATGGCATGCATTAATTTGTTGATGTCCATCATCCATTTCATATATGTTACGAATTACAATTTGTATGATACAAATTGCAATTCATACAATATGTAAAAATATTTGCAAAATGTACAATGTTACAAATTCCATTTTGTTTTGGCTAACGTTAGCAAGGCTAGGGGTTAAGGTTAGAGTTAGGGGTTAGCATACACACTACGAATGGTTAGCATACATGCTAAGTTAATGCAAAGTAGCTAGGGAGTAGTAAGTAGGTGCAAAGTTGGCCATGATGAGATTCGAACATGGAAACTTTGTATATTTGTTTAGATTATATACTCACAACCGTTCCAAAGTTTGGGGTCACTTAGAAATGTCCTTGTTTTTGAAGGAAAAGCACATTTTGTCCAAAACAATTACATCAAATTGATCAGACATACAGTGTAGACAATGTTAATGTTGTAAATGACTATTGTAGCTGGAAACGGCAGATTTATGGAATATCTACATAAGCCCATTATCAGCAACCATCACTCCTGTGTTCCAATGGCACGTTGTGTTAGCTAATCCAAGTTTATCATTTTAAAAGGGCTAACTGATCATTAGAAAAATAATTTTGCAATTATGTTAGCACAGCTGAAAACTGCTGTCCTGATTAAAAAAGCAATAAAACTCAACTAGTATTTAGACTAGTTGAGTATCTGGAGCATCAGCATTTGTGGGTTCGATTACAGGCTCAAAATGGCCTGAAACAAACGCCTTTCTTCTGAAACTCGTCAGTCTATTCTTGTTCTGAGAAATGAAGGCAATTCCATGCGAGAAATTGCCAAGAAACTGAAGATATTGTACAACGCTGTGTACTACTCCCTTCACAGAACAGCACTCACTGGCTCTAACCAGAATAGAAAGATTGGGAGGCCCCGGTGCACAACTGAGCAAGAGGACAAGTACATTAGAGTGTCTAGTTTGAGAAACAGACCTTACAAGTCCTCAACTAGCAGCTTTATTGAATGGTACCCTCAAAACACCGGTCTCAACATCAACACTGAAGAGGCGACTCCAGGATGCTGGCCTTCTCGGCAGAGTTGCAATGAAAAAGCCATATCTCAGACTGGCCAATAAAAATAAAAGATTAAGATGGGCAAAAGAACACAGACACTGGACAGAAGAACTCTGCCTAGAAGGCCAGCATCCCGGAGTCGCCTCTTCATTATTGACATTGAGACGGGTGTTTTGCGGGTACTATTTAATATTTTTTGAATGGTCATCCAACTCGGAATTGAAAGTTGGGAATTCGGGCCTCTGTCTAGAGCTCGACCTGAAAAATCACGTCATCATGATTTGACCTTGTTTTTTTCCAGAGTTCCCAGTTGTCTTGAAAGCATCATAAATCCAGAGAATGCCAGACTTTGATGACAAAATTTGCCCACCAAGGACCCCTGCACCACCTGTCTGTTCAAGTGAGCACAGCACAACAAGGTGAGTCCAAAAATGTCTTGTATGCTGCTGCATTAATGATGTGGTATGCCAGGGAGACATGTACAGTGCCTTGCGAAAGTATTCGGCCCCCTTGAACTTTGCGACCTTTTTCCACATTTCAGGCTTCAAACACAAAGATATAAAACTGTATTTTTTTGTGAAGAATCAACAACAATTGGGACACAATCATGAAGTAGAATGACATTTATTGGATATTTCAACCTTTTTTAACAAATCAAAAACTGAAAAATTGGGCGTGCAAATTATTCAGCCCCCTTAAGTTAATACTTTGTAGCGCCACCTTTTGCTGCGGTTACAGCTGTAAGTCGCTTGGGGTATGTCTCTATCAGTTTTGCACATTTTTCCCCATTCCTCCTTGCAAAACAGCTCGAGCTCAGTGAGGTTGGATGGAGAGCATTTGTGAACAGTAGTTTTCAGTTCTTTCCACAGATTCTCAATTGGATTCAGGTCTGGACATTGACTTGGCCATTCTAACACCTGGATATGTTTATTTTTGAACCATTCCATTGTAGATTTTGCTTTATGTTTTGGATCATTGTCTTGTTGGAAGACAAATCTCTGTCCTAGTCTCAGGTCTTTTGCAGACTCCATCAGGTTTTCTTCCAGAATGGTCCTGTATTTGGCTCCATCCATCTTCCCATCAATTTTAACAATCTACCCTGTCCCTGCTGAAGAAAAGCAGGCCCAAACCATGATGCTGCCACCACCATGTTTGACAGTGGGGATGGTGTGTTCAGAGTGATGAGCTGTGTTGCTTTTACGCCAAACATAACGTTTTGCATTGTTGCCAAAAAGTTCAATTTTGGTTTCATCTGACCAGTGCACCTTCTTCCACATGTTTGGTGTGTCTCCCAGGTGGCTTGTGGCAAACTTTAAACAACACTTTTTATGGATATCTTTAAGAAATGGCTTTCTTCTTGCCACTCTTCCATTAAGGCCAGATTTGTGCAATATACGACTGATTGTTGTCCTATGGACAGAGTGTCCCACCTCAGCTGAAGATCTCTGCAGTTCATCCAGAGTGATCATGGGCCTCTTGGCTGCATCTCTGATCAGTCTTCTCCTTGTATGAGCTGAAAGTTTAGAGGGACGGCCAGGTCTTGGTAGATTTGCAGTGGTCTGATACTCCTTCCATTTCAATATTATCGCTTGCACAGTGCTCTTTGGGATGTTTAAAGCTTGGGAAAAAAATTTTTGTATCCAAATCCGGCTTTAAACTTCTTCACAACAGTATCTCGGACCTGCCTGGTGTGTTCCTTGTTCTTCATGATGCTCTCTGCACTTTTAACGGATCTCTGAGACTATCACAGTGCAGGTGCATTTATACGGCGACTTGATTACACACAGGTGGATTGTATTTATCATCATTAGTCATTTAGGTCAACATTGGATCATTCAGAGATCCTCACTGAACTTCTGGAGAGAGTTTGCTGCACTGAAAGTAAAGGGGCTGAATAATTTTGCACGCCCAATTCTTCAGATTTTGATTTGTTAAAAAAGTTTGAAATATCCAATAAATGTCATTCCACTTCATGATTGTGTCCCACTTGTTGTTGATTCTTCACAAAAAATACAGTTTTATATCTTTATGTTTGAAGCCTGAAATGTGGCAAAAGGTCGCAAAGTTCAAGGGGGCCGAATACTTTCGCAAGGCACTGTATACTGTAGCTAAAAAAGTCATACTAAGTGTATGTTGTGTAG
Organism: Oncorhynchus keta; assembly: GCF_023373465.1. Lineage (NCBI taxonomy): Eukaryota > Metazoa > Chordata > Actinopteri > Salmoniformes > Salmonidae > Oncorhynchus > Oncorhynchus keta. Next base: position 13,822,223 of record NC_068437.1, on the reverse strand, counting down.
TAAGATGCTAGTAGCCCATGTGCCTCACCCTAATAATTTGGTCCCTTTTCCGCTCTTAATTTCGCCTACTGTTTGGACGGTGGTGCACATGTAGCCTATAGCCTGCTTTAGAGAAATGTAATCATTGAATATTGTAAGAGCTTTCAATGTCTGCTTTATATGCCCCCTTTATTTATCCTACAATTCTGACTTGGAGTACAGTGAGAACGCTGTAAGAATGGACCATTTTCAGAATTCTGTTGCTGTACATTTCAAAAGTGCTGAACAAATAGTTATACTGACTATGTCCGTCCTAGCTCGCTCAAAAATGTCTGCATCGAAATGACGGATTGCCTCCTTTCCCGCTCATCGTCCCCTTATACCTTAGTTTGTACGTCTTAAAATGTCAGTAGAAACACCATTTGTTTATGCAAGTCACCCATGTCAGATATATTTTTTAAAGGCAGTAAATAAGGCTGAATGAACTGTTTTGCTGCCAGACAAGGCTCTGCTGATAACCAGGTGTAGCAGAGGTAAGGTGTTGGGACAGCTTTATGTAACCCCTTAATTGCACCATTATAGTACTATTAAAGTATTGTTTAGTGTTGTGGATTTGCTGGCATGCATCTAAAACATATATCCCCCCCCCCCCCCACCAAGATGTACATGCTAAAATCGCTACTACATGTAAGTCGTTTGAAGGGGGGCATCACTACCAGAGCTAGCCAGGGATGAGCTCCGAGCATAGGCATGCAGGCTGGCCCTTACTGCCAGCTCACCCATCAGCAGCTCCCAGCTCAGACGTAACTGGTTTGAATGTAAACCGATATTTCAGAGACATGTTGTCTGTGATATTTGAAGGATATAATGTGTGTCTGGTCGCCTGGTCCCAGATCTGCCATCTTGCCAACTCCTATAGTCCATGTTATTCCAAACATGTTTGACAATGATCAAAAGAGTTGGCAAGATGGGACTAAGATAAGCGAACAGGCCATTTATATGTTTGTATAATGTTTCTCAAGGTGACTGTGTTGAGGTCATTATGAGAAGCCTAGTGTATCCTTGTTATGTCCCCTCTGGATGTGTTCTACGAGGGGCCCATTCCCATCAAGGTTACCTTTTGCTCACCTCAATGATAACATCAAGGAGCAGTTCCTGGCAGAAACATGTGCAAAGTTTGGAGAGGTGGAGGAGATCTTCACCAGCAGCAGGAAGGCTAAGGACACGGTCAAATACCTGCACAACATCTCATGGGCAACATTGTTCACACTCAGCTGGATATCAAAAGGCAAGACTTGGCTTAATGTCTGTGTGGTTTGAGTGTTGGGAAAAAACTTGTGATTAATATTGAAGCACAAAGGTGTTTTATGGAGACATGAGAAATTATTGTACTCAATATTCCGGGCCTTTGTCAGGGAGGTGGGCCTTGGTCAGGGAGGTGAACAAGAACCCGATGGTCACTCCGACAAAGCTCCAGATTTCCTCTGTGGAGATGGGCAAACCTTCCAGAAGGACAACCATCTTTCCACCAATTAGGCCTCAGTAAAAGGCACATGACAGCTTGCATGAAGTTTGCCAAAAAGCACCTAAAGGATTCTCAGATGAAACCAAGAGTGAACTCTTTTGCTTGAATGCCAAGCTTAATGTTTGGAGGAAACCTGGCACCATCCCTACGGTGAAGCATGGTGGTGGCAGCATCATGCTGTGGGGATGATCTTCAGCGGCAAGGAATGGAAGTCAAGTCAGGATCGAGGGAAAGATGAACGTAGCAAAGTACAGCAAGATCCTTGATGAAAACCTGCTCCAGAGTGCTCAGCACCTCAGACTGGGGTAAAGGTTCACATCCAACAGGACAACGGCCCTAAGCACACAGTCAAGACAACGCAAGAGTGGCTTCGGAACAAGTCTCTGAATCTCCTTGAGAGGCCCAGCCAGAGCCCGGACTTGAACACGATCAAACATCTCTGGAGAGACCTGAAAATAGCTGTGCAGCGACACTCCCCATCCAACCTGAGAGGACCTGCAGAGAAGAATGGGAGAAACTCCCCAAATACAGTGTGCCAAGCTTGTATCATCATACCCAAGAAGACTCGAGGCTGTAATCCCTGCCAATGGTGCTTCAGCAAAGTACTAGGTAAGTAAAGGGTAAAGGGTCTGAATACTTATGTAAATGTGATATTAAAGTTTTTAATAAAACATTTTTTTTTGCTTTTTCATTATGGGGTATTGTGTGTTGATTGATGAGGGAATTAATATTTTTTTATATCCATTTTAGAATATGGCTGTTAACAAAATATACGTTTCAACACAGATCCAAAGATTTCTTGCACGAGCATGAGAAAAACTAAGTATACAATTTATTTAAATCTCTTTTCCCAACCCATTTGAAGGTTTCTAAAAAACACAGCAATCACCTTGGTGGAGGATGAGCTTCATTACCATCTCAAAACCTTTCAGGAGAGTCAAACCAAAACCTTGTAGACGCTTCATGCAAATGCCAATTTTGGTTCGGTATTAACTTTTGTATGGAGGTATTTAGAGATTCATCCCATAAAAGTAATGGTTTGTAAAAACAAAAAAAGGGAAGACATTTATAGATTGAAAACGGAGCTAAAAATAAACATTTTCATTTCAGCAGGAAGGAGAGAATAATATGTTTGGGAATCGTTAACACTAAGTGACAGAAAAGAAACGAGCGCAGCACAAAACCTAAATGATTCATATGAGCCTATTTGTGCGATTCTGTATTAGTTATCATTTTTTTGTAGTGAAATGTAATGCGGGACAACTTCGTAGTGTCAATCATGAGTGGATTACAATAAAAGTTCCTTGACGCAGAAGATGCTTTAAGAGCTTCCATGAGTCAATGACTGGCGAAAAGCATACACTGATCCTACCCATGGGAATCTTTGTCTTCCCCGTCACTGAATAAGCACTGAATGGAACACAACTATGACACCGCACTGTTACTCTTATAATAAAATCAATTTTGAAATTGTGCAAAGACAACAGCTGTGAACATACTAGCATTGAAAACATTTGAGTCAATTGTGGCTTACAATTCTAATAAGTGGACCCCATATGAAAATCAAAAAAAGGTACAAAAAAAGTAGGGTAGGAAAATAGGGTTATCTTGCGTCAACCAACAATAACGACATGAGGATCCCGTCAGTTTGTTTCTTATCTCCCTTTCTTTACCGACGGGAACATACAGTAACATTTAATAGTAATGAAATATATCCCAAATAAAATTGCACATGGTTAATCCAGCAGATACCGTACTGCTTGAACCTGCTGTTATAGAGCGTCTTTAGGCTGTCATAAGCATGACATAGCAGCAATTTACAGTGTTACTCCTTCGGGCTAAATGTTCTGAACGTTGGAGACAAATGTAATGTAAAGAGCTGATAAATGTATAAGAGTCTATTCTTGAGGACAGACAATCATATCAATATTACAAAATGTGTTTCTATCTGGAAGTTCTGTGACATTGCGCCATCCTGAACAGACCCCAGGTGTCGTTGGTGGTAATAATACATTGTATTAGCTGCAAGCAATCTTGCAGCGTAGGGTCATATACAGCGGTAGTCAGCCTAAGCATCTCAGCTTATTACCATGAACAGTTATGACTATTCTATTTATTTAACTAGGCAAGTCAGTTAAGAACAAATGGCGGCCTATCCCGGCCAAACCCAAACGACGCTGGGCCAATTGTGTGCCGCCCTATGGGACTCCCAATCACGGCCGGTTGTGATACAGCCTGGAATCGAACCAGGGACTGTAGTGACGCCTCAAGCACTGAAATGCAATGCCTTAGACCGCTGCGTCACTCGGGAGCCCTTATAACAGACTATATAATTGATGTTATGCTTTTAACGGCGATGTGAGCGTTCTTTGACAGAGTTCCAGGAAAGTGTTCACAGAGACTCTACAGAGGGTATGTGGAAAAAATACTTTACAGATTAAATGAACAAGGTATTGCACAGATTAATAAAAAGGCAACAATAAATATACACCAAATTCATGGAACATTTACATTACAATTTTAGTCAGGTTTTGGAAGATTTTAGGACCAGTTTAGTGTCAGTTGTGCTCAGGTGGGGGGAGACTTAACTAGTCATCCCATTCGTCATCATCTTCAAAATCCTCTTCGTCATCATCATCATCTTCATCTAGGAAATGACAAAACAAACTTGTAAACAAAGCATAGATGTACATCTTTATTTTGAGGGAAACTGGCAATAACACAATTCAGATGAGTACTTCAATTCAGCATCTTGACAACTGCTCACCAATGCCTGCTTGGCACAAGACTTTATTCGGACGTTAAATTAAAGCCTAGGCATTAACTCAAGGAGCTAATGTATGTCCTCAGATCTAAGGCAAGGTTATTCCTCAAGCGAGTGCTGTTAACTGAATCAACTGAATCACTTCCATCACACTGACAGTGGGCACCTACCTGAGGAGTGGATGGCTTTGCTCCTCTTCTGCATTACTTCCATAAGTGCCCCCACTATGCCTGCCGAGGGTGCTGGTGTAGGGGAGCCAGAGTCTGGGCCGTCTGGTACCTGACGCACACACACACAGTTACAAACATGGAAATGCACACAAACATACACAGGCAAAAATGGTACACTTACGGTTTTGAGCTGGATGCCCTGCCGTATCTGGTCGAGCAGCGCATCGCGCCCCACAGTGGTGGCCGGTGGTTTGGAGGCCGGTGCCTCCACCTTCTTCAGCTGGGTGCCCCCACGGATCTGCTCCAGCAGGGCCGACTTACCCCCCGTGCCCTGGGGTGAGCGGGTCAACGGCACACCACAGTCCAACTCTGGATGGGGCGGGGGTCCAGGTGGGGGTGGTGGAGGAGGCGGTGGAGGGGCTCCACAACCGGAGGGTGGTGGTGCTGGTGGGGGAGGTGGTGGTGGGGCCTGGGGTGCTGTGTTGGCATGCAAGGGTGGAGGTGGTGGTGGCTGGTGGTGGCCCACTCTGGTGGGGGGCGGGGGTGGAGGGGGGGTTCCTAGGGCACCAGGCCTGGAGGGCGGGGGTGGGGGAGGGGCCGAGGTGGGGGCCCGAGAGGGTGGAGGTGGCGGGGCACCCCGGCCACCTCGCAATGGTGGTGGTGGGGGAGCTGGGCCCGAGCTGTGGGGCGGGGTAGGGGGAGGTGGGCCTCCCCGAGAAGGAGGGGGTGGTGGGGCTGCGTGGGACAGAGAGGGAAAGAGAGAGAAGTCAGTTAAGGAGTCGCAATATTCCACCCAGCAGGGTTCAAATTAATGGGGTGCACAAGAGTACTGCACGGTCCCAATACAAATCACAGTTCTTTCACTTAATAAGCACTGAAAATGAATGTTGTTTCCAATTATAGGTTACCCCCAAGAGTTAATGTGTCATTCAAACCCTGTCATCCAGATACTCTGTTTCAAAGCACTCCAATGCACAGCCAAAACAACTCCCAACACAGCGATGTGGCATTTAACATCCAAAATCTAACAGTGCTAAAACCTAAAACACTACCACAACTCTCCAATCCATGCTTGATTTTCTGAGTCGAGTAGTAGAATACCTGGATCCCCATTAAGATTTTTTTAAATTAGTTAAGACTTCTGGTAAGTTCAACGTTCAAGAGCTCAGAAATTCACTTCTGGCAACATTTTACATTATAGCCTTTCAACTCTGTTAATTAAAAATTCAGACAAACCACAAGCTAGTTAGCTTTATCCGGTCAAGCATGTCAAAGCTCACAGTCAACACCTGAGGCAGAAACACACTAACCACAACTCTATGGAAACACACAATCAGTTACCCACCACACCACCCTGGAAAAATACCACATAATTAAGCCCCATCTGGCTTGCAGCATCTCATTACCAGTTGGGGTGCATTCTCAACCAGGAAGTTCATCACATTCACTGTGGGTGGAATCCTTAACACTTCGAGATACACGTAACTCAGAGGACGGTTCAGGTGAGCTCACCTTGCCTACGGAGCTCGTTCTTGACAGCCTCCACCCCTCCTTTCTTTTCGATGAAGTCGTAGATGACCTTGGAGGTCTCCTTGTCTTTGAGTTGCGCCTCTGAGATGCCACACATGTCAAACAGGTTCTTCAGCTCTGGGTCCAGGTTATTCAACTGGGACAGAGAAAGGGGGACAGAGAGAAAGACCTGGTCAGGACAATCCAAAAAACAGACACAGGCTAGCATCTGTGGTGTTCTGTAAAGGGCTACAATGACGCTGTACCATGGCCTAAAAATACATAAAAAAAAATGCAATGGCAATATCATGTAACTCAAGAAAACCTCATTTTGAGCACACAATAATCAAATGACTTTGTCAATCTAAGTGCCATCCTGCCTCCTGGTGGATTAAAAGGGGAATTACACCTGGTGGTGCACACAACAATAACCCCAAGCACACATCAAACTCCACAAAGAAATGGTACATTGAACACAAAATCAACATTTTGCAATGGCCATCTCAGTCTCCGGACTTGAAACCCATTGAAAACCTGTGGTTTAAATTTAAGAAGTTAGGCCCCAAGAGCAGACGAAGGATATCAAGGATCTGGAAAAATTCTGTATGGGAGGAAAGGTTTAACCCTCCCAACGTGTTCTCCAATTTCATAAAACCTTTTTGAAAAAGGCTGTGTCATTATCCTCTCAAGGGGCAGGTGCTGGAGCCCCAATAAATTTGACCAATATCTGTTTTGTATTACTTGTTAAACAATATCTCTAAGTAATTGTATTAGTATAACATTTAATTTTCCATTTTTTGAGCATACAATATAGCTCAGTATTTGTATTATTCATTTTATAGTATTTTTTGCTCATCTTTATAAAAAGGTGCCAATCATTACAGACCTGGCTATGTATTCAGTGTCTGCTAAATTGAATTTTTATATTATACACTGAGTGTACAAACTGCTGTTTCAATGACAGACTGACCAGGTGAAAGATGACCAGTTAAATCCACTTCAAATCAGTGTTGATGAAGGGCAGGATACATATTGAAGAAGGATTTTTAAGCCTCGAGACAATTGAGACACTGTGTACGTGTGCCATTCAGAGAGTTAATGGGCAAGACAAAAACGATTTAAGCGCTTTTGAACGGGCATACCGGTTTGTGTCTAGAACTGCAACGCTGCTGGGTTTTTTCAAGCTCAACAGTTTCCCGATGTATGAAGAATGGTCCACCACCCAAAGGACATCCGGCCAACTTGACCCAACTGTGCAAAGCTTTGGAGTCAACATGGGCCAGCATCCCTGTGGAACGCTTGTCACCTTGAAGAGTCCACACCCAGATGAACTGAAGCTGTTCTGAGTGCAAACTAATTGCTCGCACCTGCTTGCCAGACAGGCAGGTCTTGGCAGGGGAGCTGTGCTGAGATGAACGTTGGGCTTGTGGCCTTTGCAAGAATCCGCATTGTACTCACCAGAACGGGGGAAGGTTGTCGTTCCCTGCTGGGTAGGGCAGCCGGTGACAAAGACCGGAGGTAGTAAGTGGGAATTTGGGAAACCAGACAAGATAGTGGGGTTGCTAGGAGTGCGAGCCATCTCCCCAGTGTTTGCAAAACAGCGTGCTGCAAGTGTAGTGCGCTCCTCTAACCTACGTAATTAATCACACCAAAACCTACGCTGATCAACCTGAATCAGAATATAGCCTAGTTGTTGTTCCTGTCCAGACTGTAGCCTATTCAGTGCACCGTGGGTTAGCCTGCCACTAGCCACTGCCAGTCGACCTCCAACCGCCCCAACGGTGATGCACATGCCCAGACCCACGAGGGGGCCTCGTAAACTAGGAGAGCTGTTTTTTAAATGTTACATTTAAAATGTTCAATGTTGTCGATGCCCTCTTTCATTGGCCTAGTCTTAAATGTTTTTAGAAAAAAATATAAAAAAATATATATATATATATATTTTTTTTTAAATCAGTCAGCATCCACAGCGAACAGAACGGGTATGTTCTATGACTTCACTATCAGGTGTGGGTCTCTGAACAGTGTGTAGGCTATTATGCCCCTTGGGGTGCAGTGAATTTGCATGTTTGTACAATTGCGTTTCATTGGGCTAGGCCCGGTTTACAGTGAAGTAGTAGTAGAACCTTGGATTGGTTCTCCTTAACCGTATATCTCACTAGTGTGTAAAGTGTCACTTTTTACCACGTTATCACTATCGTTATCTTCTTCGGGTCATTGCAGCACTTCCGATTGGGTTATGGACAGATTTTTTTCATTGTCCTGTAAAAAATGTAACATAATTACCCTCAAAATAATTTTCCACCAACAGGTTTCTGTGTCAACGCACCACACAACCAATAAACAAAACATACTGGCATGGATTGCGTTAACACCACAATGAATAGACAAACAGAAAACAGATCCTTCCCTACCCAGTATCAAAGACTTGGCAATCTCTGAATGTCATTAAACTTTTTGCTGTTTTGTAACAGTCTCTTTCCATTTGTCAAACTGCCTCTGCACAGCTTGGATTGCAAATGCTACAGTAATATAAAGGACTGAATGCACGTCTAATTTATAAATCTATAAATTATAAATCTACACCTTATTTTTTTTAAAACATAGCTACACCTATGGGCTTTTATGTTTTTCTGTTGTGCGTAATGTGCGGTAGCCTATATCCTAGGCTACGTATTGGATAACGGCTCAATCAATTGGGCTTGGGCTCATAAAATGTATTCAATATATGGCTTATCAGGCTCAGGTAGCATCATGATTTCATTTTCATGCAGATCGAAGCTCTAAATCAAATCCAGACATTAATATGCTTTAGAATGACTCTTCTGGTTTGGGCGGGAAATACTGGGTTACTCGGGAGCAAAGTGATTATTCTTGGGATGGAACATTTGTAAAATACCGGGAAAACATTAAACCCCAGTCTGTAGCTTATTCTTTAGATGTTTGGGGCTGCTGGTGAACCATGATGTGCAGACATAATCAAAGTGACACTGGAACTGGCACACATGCCATTCTTCTGGGTGTCTATAGGTTTCCATCCAATTGGCAACAGATTTTCATGTGAATATTCAAAAAGCTGCATAAAAACAACATGCACATTTCAGGGTTTAGTTTAGGAAAATGTGGCACCGGACAACGTGACATTTTTTATTTACCTGACATTTGAGAAATTTACCGGACATCCGTATTTATGCCTCTAACTTTCTCATTCATCATTATTCACGATTCATTAGAGGATTATCCGTAATCATGGTAGCATTCACATTTTTTGGGAAATTGACAATAAAAAGGTGACTCCAAAAGTTCACACAATATATTATCTACCATTAATCTCTATTGGGCACAAAATACTCTGAAACACAACCAAAACAAACAGCAAATTCATCCAACAAATCTGTAGTCACAAGCTTGATGTAGTCCTTGCGTACTAGGAATATGGGACTAAATACTTAACCTTTGACTACTTTAACACAAGTGAATTTGTCCCAATACTTTTGCTCCCCTAAAATGGGGGGACTATATACAAAAAGTGCTGTAATTTCTACGGTTTAGAAATATGGATTTATATGGATTTCTACGGTTTACCCGATATGGATTCAAATACCACCAAGTTAAAGCTGACAGTCTGCGCGTTAACCTCAGTCATTGTATCATTTCAAAGTGCTAAGAGTACAGAGCCAAAACAACAACAAAAATTGTCACTGTCCCAATACTTTTATAGCTCACTGTATTTGGCGCATGGAGATAGATGAGGAAATTTAGCTAGAATGGAAGAAATTATATAGTAAAACATGCAAAATAGCAAATGTAAACCCCAAAAATAAAAAGCACTACCCTTGCCTCCCCCATCAGTAAATTGTGATCTGTCCCTTAGAGAGACTGCAGGAATTTAGTAGGTTGCCTAGCATTTTCCGCATGCGGTCTTATTAATTTGTGTAGTTAATAAAGATCATCATTTGCCATATCTGTGTTGAGTTTTGGTGTCTTATTCTCTGACGCCAGAACATACCAGTCAAACAAGCTCTGCTCAATCCAGTACTTTCCCCACGTCTGGGGTCATCTACTAACATGCTTTATTACATTACTTTGAGAGGTTACATGGCACAGGTAGCCTAGGTCTACATCTATGTGTAAAACAGGTGCTCAGCGTTGACAGGAGTGTTCGAAAAAAAAACCCACAATGAATAAATTGACAAAGCTCATCACTGGAATGAAATAAACCAAAATGTGTTTCTCACAAGTGTAACAAAGGTTATCCACTCTGAAAACAAGAACAGTAAATGACTAATATTATATTGAATGCATCATCAGAAATTACCGTAACTAAACAATTATTGTAGATTAGAAATGATGGGAATTAACAGTAAATGTACTACTAGTGATATGTAATGGGGGAATTGATTGATTGTTAGGGAAAACAATTCACACAATAACGTTATGAAACAAGTGCACAAGAATTGGCGGGAGAGAGCGCATTCTGGAAAGAGACGTGCCTTGTGCATCTAAGCTACGGCTGGGCAGTATACCGTATTTCACTATATACTGGTATTTTATTTTACCTTTATTTAACTAGGCAAGTCAATTAAGAACAAATTCTTATTTTCAATGACGGCCTAGGAACAGTGGGTTAACTGCCTGTTCAGGGGCAGAACGACAGATTTGTACCTTGTCAGCTCGGGGGTTTGAACTTGCAACCTTCCGGTTATTAGTCCAATGCTCTAACCACTAGCCTACTCTTAAACGGTGTCAGGTCGAACGAAGTAGCCATTTATGGAAAACCAATGCAATTTCAAAACAAATGCAATTGCACTTATTTTCTCAATTTTAACAAATTGCTTGGCGTGCCAAGCAAATACCCTCGTGGAGCACCTAAAAGTAAATTCACTCACTACGGAGACGGAATGTACGTCAATGTAGGTTTTCATCAAAAAAGGGGATGGCTTCTCCAGTATTCTACGTCATTTTGTACCATCTGAAAATTGGGACACATTGTATTATTCCTTCCGCAGCCATGGGGGCAGAGTCATCAAATATATTTATAACTAACCCCAGATAGTTCATCTGTGTCTTTTACAGTGGAAGCTAAAGAAGCATAATGTGCAGAAAGAGCAGAGGTGAGCAAAGCCAAGCACGAGCAAGCATGTATGTGCACATTTCCATTAGGGAAAGCCTCCTCTGAAGCGCAGGAGGAGTGAGTGCAAACTGAAATCGACCTTGCACTCTTTCTAAACAACGGGGGGAACTTTCTTCACAGGGGAACTGATCAACTCTATGAAACTAAGTGCACTATTTTCGTATAACGGATTCTAGTTTTGGGAACAGAAAAATGTATTGAGATCAGCTGTTTGCCCAGTGTCACCAAGTTCCATCCTCTCCCACTACCGGACTTCCTCTCACTACCATATTTGGTGATGAGATATCGTTCTAAATGGATGCTTCACATGTCTGGTTTACCCCTTCTGTCTGTGGTGTCATCGCTTGGTTTACCCCTTCTGTCTGTGGTGTCATCGCTTGGTTTACCCCTTCTGTCTGTGGTGTCATCGCTTGGTTCCTTGATTTGATTTATAGGCTATATATCAAAGTAGCCGACTTTGCATTGTTAATCTCAGGGACTTTTCAAACAGTAAACCAAACAACAACAATTAACCCCAAAAGGTATTTCGTTTAGAAGAAATAACTAGTGATTCCAGGCTATTGTGAAATAGTAGAACCTGCTCTAGCCAGCTGTTTTTTTCTCCGTGACAAAAACATGAAGTTCTAATTTTTTGTTGATATCGAATGACTACACAAGCAGGATATCAAACTGGCATAATGTTTTAGGTTACACCGGCAAGTCAAAATAACATTTCCCAGGATATATTTTTTAAATTATAAATCTGATTATTTCGCATGGAGCGTTGGGAAGCTAAAAAGGATAGCTAGCTTATATGTTTTGAGCCAGGCTAAAGCTAGCTAGCCACTACTAGCAAGAGGTACAAAAATCTAAAACGTTGCCATCGCCCCCTTGTGATTGGGAAGTTACCAAATGGTGTCCACTGCTCAAAAAATATATAATTCCACCCAGAGGCATGCAGATCAACAGAGTGAACCTTTACGTTGACGGTGCCCATCTTAGAGTGATGGACTGTGGCCATCCCTGCCGCCTCCGCAATGTATTAGACCACTGAGATAGACGAGGTGTCAGGGAGGTGTCTCGTGTGCCACGACTAAAATCAAATCTCTTGACCAACAGCCTATCATCCAAACGATAAACCAGTCAACTAAATGGGGTCAGCTCTATTATATATTACACAGTGCCTTCAGAAAGTATTCACACTCCTTGACAACCCTTACAAAACAAGTTTTTGAAACTGCAGTAAAAGTAACTGCAGTCAACTGGTATTTTGGACACAGTGATTGCAGAATAACTGCAGTTATTGCATTATTGAGGTCTGGGCTTTGACTAGGCCATTCCAAGACATTTAAATGTTTCCCCTTAAACCACTCACGTCATTGTCCTGCTGGAAGGTGAACCTCTATCCCAGTCTCAAATCTCTGGAAGACTGAAACAGGTTTACCCCAAAAATGTCCATGTATTTAGCACCATCCATCATTCCTTTAATACTGACCAGTTTCTCAGTCCCTGGCGATGAAAAACATCCCCACTGCATGATGCTGCCATCACCATGATTGACTGTGGGGATGGTATTCTCAGGGTGAGGTGTTGGGTTTGCGCCAGACATAGCATTTTCCTTGATGGCCAAAAAGCTCAATTTTAGTCTCATCTGACCAGAGTACCTTCTTCCATATGTTTGGGGAGTCTCCCACAAGCCTTTTGGCGAACACCAAACGTGTTTGCTTATTTTTTTCTTTAATCAATGGCTTTTTTTCTGGACAATCTTCCGTGAAGCCCAGCTCTGTGGAGTGTACGGCTTAAAGTGGTACCATGGACAGATACTCCAATCTCTACTGTGTAGTTTGCAACTCCTTCAGGACTATCTTTGGTCTCTTTGTTGCCTCTCTGATTAATGCCCTCCTTGCCTGGTCTGAGTTTTGGTGGGTGGCCCGCTCTTGGCAGGTTTGTTGCGGTGCCAGATTCTTTCCATGTTTTAATAATGGATTTAATGGCTCTGTGGGATGTTCAAAGTTTTGGATATTTTTCTTATAACCCAACCCTGATCTGTACTTCTCCACAACTTTGTCCCTGACCTATTTGTAGAGCTCCTTGGTCTTCATGGTACTGCTTGCTTGGTGGTGTCCCTTGCTTAGTATTGTTGCAGACTCTGGGGCCTTTCAGAACAGGACAGAATCATGTAACACTTAAATGAAGTCCATCTGTGTGCAATCTAACAAATTATGTGACTTCTGAGGGTAATTGGTTGCATCAGACTGTATTTAGGCGCTTCATAGCAAAGGGGGTGAATACATATGCACGCACCCCTTTTCCGTTTTTTATTTTTTAGAATTTTTTGAAACAAGTAATTTTTTCCATTTCACTTCACTAATTTGGAATATGTTGTGTATGTCTATTACATGCAATCCAAATAAAAATATATTTAAATTCCAGGTTGTATGGCAAAAAATAGTAAAACCGCCAAGGGGGTTGAATACTTTTACAAGGCACTGTATGACCTTCTTAAAACAATTCCATATGGTAGCCTAGTAGAACCCCCCTCCCCCCCGGCTTCAACAGGCTTTAGACTGTATAGGGTTTTGTTCAAGGTAGGAAGACGCATAGAGAGAAAATGCATGAAAATCAACTAATGTTGCATTCTTTTGAGCTTACCTCGGGTCGGAATCGGGGAATATGTGCTTCAGCCAACTTCTCTGACAGTTGTCTGAATGGCATGACAAAGATTGTCAGATGCCTAATTGTTAGGTCAAATATTGGCAAAAACACTTTTTTGTTGACCGAGCAGAAACATTGAGATTTGGGCAACACTCCCAAACATATGTGATGGTGATGATTGATGAACTGCAGAACACAGGTATTCTATGAGGATCAACTGACTTATGACTTGCGCTACTGAAGCATAGCTGCCCAAAACAGTGACCAACAATTTTCCGGAATATTCTGGGTTGCAGGAGAGGCTTGTATGACGGCATTGGATGCATGATAAATATGTGCTGTATACAAATGAGGCCATTGTGTGGGTCAATCATGAGTCGACCACACAGGTCACCATTGTGTGCCCATGAAGGATCCGGTGTGTGTGTGTGTGTGGTACTCACATCGAAGCCTGTGTTTGGGTCCCAGCCCACATGGCCGATGTGCCTGAAGAGAGACAGACAGGGATGAGAACATACATACACGTGGACCCACAAGCAAGCCGATTCACAAATGTGTGTGGGTGTGCATTGCAACAATCACGTGCAAGCACAGACACTCATGTAAGACCACTCACTTGTGCGCACACACACAGACACACAGAGAAGGGCAATTATGAATGCAGACAAACACAACTGAGCCATTGAAAAGGTTCTCAAGACACAAAGAACACCCTCAAACATGAGTGACAAGCTCAATACGTTACACAACTTCAGAGTGCATACATTCAGAAAAACTCCCGCTGCGCTACATCTGTCTACACAGACCCGTCTGAAGTGTAATCTAGACGGAAGTGTGGTCCACTCACTGGAAGTTGCTGGGGGTGCCTATGTCTGCCTTGGTGAGCTTCTTCCTCTTGCACTTGACTTTCTTCTCCTTCTTGCTGAGACTGCTGTGCAGCATGTTGTTGATGTGGTGTGGCTGGGGAAACTGCTGCTGAGAGTTGTGGAAGCGCACATTGTTAATCTCTGGGTTCTTGATGTCCACTGTGGCCATAGGGAGAGCCGGGCCTATAGAAGGAGGGAGAGATGGAGGAAGAAAATGAGAAGCTTCTAAAACTAGCTCAGAACTACTGCTGGGAAGCTCAGAAGCAGTGTTTCTCTCCCGAAATGAGGTGGCGTCAATCCAAAAGGTCGTCCTTCTTAGCATACTGGACAAGTTATATTACACAGGCCAGACAGATCATACACGATCATTTTAAATATTAATAATTTTTTTAAAAAAAGTAACATTTTTAGTTAGTTTGCATACTTGACTGGTAGTAAAAAGACAACTGTATAACTTGGCCTGTGTTGTGACTATGGTAGTCTCTGAAGTCCATCAATATTGCAATCTTTAAAATGTTTTAAAATATAAATATATAGAAACAAGGGAAAAAGTTCAAGACTGAGCAAGACAGCTAACAATGCAGGACCACACACAATAAAACAGTATTTCGATGTATTTAGCACCATTTCAAAATAGTGTACAGACAAACAATAGAGGGCACCAATTGTCTATACAAATGCCAGGGCCTTAGTGAATATCATCTGTAGAAGCCGAAAACCAGCATGTGCCAAACAAAGTCAGTACAAATTCCATTAACATTATAATTCAAAGTTTTTACATTTATGAAAAACATTGATGCAATTATGTAAATCATGTGCATTAATTGCTGAATTCACTAGAATTTAAATGGGATCATGGACATGAACTCTGACTGACGACAACCCTACCGTTAAACACCGCTCTCAGCCAGCTCTTAATCCTCGGCTCCTCTAGCACCACACACCCCTCATTTGCCTCTTCGTCATCCTCTTCCTCAAAAGGACAAGGGCGGGATGGACATGAACTCTGCATGACGACAACTCTACCATTAAATACCTCTTTAAACCAGCTCTTAATCCTTGGTTCCTCTAGCACCACACCCCCCTCCTTTTCCTCTTCATCCTCCTCCGCTCTCTCTTCCTCAAAAGGACAGGGGCAGGACAACAGCATATAAAGCCCATCCACGAGCAGCACTGGACACCCAAGCAGACCCAACCAGTCTCCCAACTTCAACTCACTGTCCAATGACTCTGTTAAAGACAGGCTTGATAAAGAGGTTGTGCAATACATCCTTGTGCCATCCATATGATAGTGTTGGGTAGACCAACCGATAGGCGAGGCTCTCAGACTGCCTGTGGCTACACAAAGGAATAGCACAGCACAACTAAAGAAACGGTGACAGAATCAAACTGGCTCAAAGACAGTGCTTGTCCTCCCATTGTGTGAGTTTGTTCCTTATGTGACATCAGACATTAAGAAAAAGGGGGGAAGAGCTTTGGACAACTTTAGCGCTGGAAGCCATGTTGCTGCTTGGACAATTCAAATATACTCTTGTTGATCATCTGTTGCTTGGTCTAAAATTCTGCTAATTCTTTGGACTGTTAATGGTAAAAATTACTCAGGAGGCACCAACATGGCTGCTATAAAACGTACACGATGTTGTCTAGGAACATTATAATAATGACTTCTGCTTGAAACTGCAATGGCCAACAAACAGAGCTACAGTAGTTCTGTGAACTACTCTTGCATGAGGAATAACCTTACATGGGAACTAGGTTAGGCTTCAGTTCAGCGGGATAACAGTCTTATGGCATGCACATGATTCGGGTTTAACCCCAGTTAGTCACACAAACTCTCAATACATGGTGTGGTCAAACCTCCCCCTGTCCCGGCATTTGATTACGCTCCTCGAGTCCATGTTAATCTCCACAATATGCAGATGGGTCAGACATAAATCAGTAATCTACAGCTAATCCCAACCAAATCCCTGGATTTCCTACAAATGTTAGAAGTCTCAGCTATCGACGAGGACTTTGAAAGCTCCTTCGCCATGAGACATGTTTACCCTCATTATTGTACATCACCAGAAGCTTTCAATGGAAAACGTGCAACAAATCCCTGTAGTGGTACCATACAGATGGTTGTCTTTGGCTGTATCAAAGTCAATGATTGACAGATAATGTCAATGGTTGTCCAGTCCATATTAGGGTTCAGAAACCTCATAAATGTAATGATTAAATATCACAAATATTAAAGCGCACACGGTCAGCATGACAGTGAATTATGACAAGGAAAACAAATTGGGGGAGGGAAGCAAAAGACCTCAAGACTTCTCCATCATGGTTGACAACTCCACAGTGTTCCCATCCCAGAGTGCAAAGAACCATGGATTGACCCTGGACAACACCCTGTCATTCTCTGAAAACATAAAAGCGGTGACTCACTCCTGCAGGTTCATGCTCTGCAACATCTTTAGAGTATGACCCTTCCTCACACAGAAAGCGGCGCAGGTCCTACTGAAACACTGGCTGGGCTCCCTGCTTGTGCCATCATACCCCTGCACCTTATCCAGAACGCCGCAGCCCGCTTTGGGAGAACCTGGGAATGTTGAACACGTCACCCCGCTCCTCTGCACAATCCACTGGCTTCCAGTCGAAGCTCGGAGACACCACAAAACCAGAGTTGTTGCCTACGGAGCAGTAAAGGGAACTGCTCTTCCCTACCTTCAGGCTCTGCTCAAACCCTTACAACCCAACCCGAGCACTCCGTTCTGCCACCGTTGGTCTCTTGGTCCTCCCCCCTACGGGGAGGTCTTGTCCCGCTCAGCCCAGTCAAAGCTCTTCTCTGTTCTGGCACACCAATGGCGGAACCAGCTTCCCCCTGACGCTAGGACAGCAGAGTCCCTGTCCATCTTCCGAAAACATCTGAAGCCCTACCGCTTGAAAGAGTATTTTAAATTCAACTCACAGTGATGTGTGTGTACACATGCATCTACTCCAATACATTTGATTTCGCTTGACTGATTACAGGAGAACTACGCTTAAAAATTGTAAAATAACCAAAGATTGTTTTAATAAAACATATTGAAGGTCAAATTTGGACTAACCAAATTGGTACAAATCAAAGAATGGACAACATACCATTTGCAGGGTCACATCTTTTCTCTGCAAAACAAAATGGGAACAATTATAATTTTGCAGCCAATTCAAGTGGGCTTTGGCACAGCTATCAGAGCGACAGAGTGTCGATTGAAGTGTCGAAGGACAAGCAAAGTGTCTGGAAAGTGTTCAGAGTGAGTTTATGAGAGTCAGATGGACAAAAGGAAATGCCATGGAAGTCCACGGAAAGGTAGCCATCGCAGGTTGGAGAAAATACCAGTTCCATTCAGATCCTGGGAGCCAAATGCATTTCACTCAGGAGGAGAAGGATGCATTTTCACAAGTTCAGAAAATATGCACAAAAAAAGACAAGAAGTACTGGTGCAGAATGAAAGCTAGTGTCCCTACCATACCATTACAGTAGACCCCTTCCCTGCCCCACGTCTGAAAGCACACTCCTCACAGCAAGAGCAGCAAACTCTTGGCCGGCATGGAGAGAGAAACAAAGAGATGTAGAGAAGCCAGAGAGGAACACCACGGCAGCCTTTAGCGCAGAAAGACCCTCTTCTGTTTTTACTGTACAGACAGAAACCGTGTCTTCGGAAAGTATTTAGACCCCTTGACTTTTTCCACATTTTGTTAAGTTACAGCCTTATCCAAAAATGGATTACGCCCCCCCCCAATCTACACACAATGGGAGTTTTTTTTAAAGTGTTTGCTAATTTATTAAAAATAAAAAATATTTACATAAGTATTCAGACTCTTTACGCAGTACTTTGTTGAAGCATCTTTGGCAGCGAATACAGTCTCGAGTTTTCTTGCGTATGACGCTAAAAGCTTGCAACATCTGTATTTGGGGAGTTTCTCCCATTCTTCTGCAGATTCTGTCAAGCTCGGTCAGGCTGGATGGGGAGCGTTGCTACTCAGCTATTATCAGGTCTCTACAGAGACGTTCGATCGGGTTCAAGTCCGGGCTCTGGCTGGGCCACTCAAGGACATTCACAGACTAGTCCCGAAGCCACTCCTGCTTTGTCTTTGCTGTGTGCTTAGGGTCGTTGTCCTGTTGGAAGGTGAACCTTCACCACAGTCTGAGATCCTGAGCAGGTTTTCATCAAGGATCTTGCTGTACTTTGCACGGTTCATCTTTGCCTTGACCCTGACTAGTCTCCCAGTCCCTGCCGCTGAAAAACATCCCCACAGCATGCTGTCCCCACCATGATTCATCGTAGGGATGGTGCCAGGTTTCCTCCAGACGTGACTGTTTGCATTCAGGCCAAAGAGTTCAATATTGGTTTCATCATACCAGAGAATATTCTTTCTCATGGTCTGAGAGTCTTTAGGTGCCTTTTGGCAAACTCCAAGCAGGCTGTCATGTGCCTTTTACTGAGGAGTGGTTTCCATCTGGCCACTACCATAAAGGCCTCATTGGTGGAGTGCTGCACTGGCCTCAGTGGTTGTCCTTCTGGAAGATTCTCCCATCTTCACAGGGGAACTCTAGAGCTCTGTCAGAGTGACCGTCGTCTTCTTGTACACCTCCCTGACCAAGGCCCTTCTCCCCAGATTGCTCAGTTTGGCCGGACGGCAAGCTCTAGGAAGAGTCTTGGTGGTTACAAAATTCTTCCATTTAAGAATGGAGGCAACTGTGTTCTTGGGGACCTTCAATGCTGCAGACATTTTTTGGTACCCTTCCCCAGATATCGGGGCGGCAGCGTAGCCTAGTGGTTAGAGCGTTGGACCGGAAGGTTGCGAGTTCAAACCCCCGAGCTGACAAGGTACAAATCTGTCATTCTGCCCCTGAACAGGCAGTTAACCCACTGTTCCCAGGCCGTCATTGAAAATAAGAATGTGTTCTTAACTGACTTGCCTGGTTAAATAAAGGTAAAATTAAAAAAAAAATATATATATATATATGTGCCTCAACACAATCCTGTCTCTGAGCTCTACGGTCAAAACCATCGACGTCATGGCTTGGTTTTTGCTATGACATGCACTGTCAACTATGGGACCTTTATATAGACAGGTGTGTTCCTTTCCAAATCATGTCCAATCAATTGAATTTGCCACAGGTGGACTTCAATCAAGTTGTAGAAACATCTCAAGGATGATCAATGGAAAAGGATGCACCTGAGCGAAATTTCGAGTCTCATAGCATAGGGTCTAAATACTTATGTAAATAAGGTATTTCGGTGTTTTAGACTATGGCTGTAAGGTAACATGTGGAAAAAGTCAAGGGGTCTGAATACTTTCCGAAGACACTGTATATCACTGACTTTCCAACAGCAACCAGCAAGAAAAATTTGACACAGGGCTCAATTCCAAAACAATTCCTAGACTGTTGTTGACCCCAAATGAACCCCCTCGCAGATCTGAGTTACAAGATGGGTCTCAGGTAATAGAGGGATCGGCTTGGGATCGGGCCCTGTGGTCTTGTTAGTAGTAGCGCAGGAAGAGAAATTGAAGCTTCCTCCCCTTCCTCTGTCCAGAAGGTGAAAGGTTGAGGTGGTGAGAAAGCAGATGTAGAGTAGACTGAGCACACGGTGCCACTGTAGTTACCCGTTTTACGTTGGCGTCTGCCGAGTAGCTCGTTAAGTGCGGCTCTAAATCGCTTGGCCTCTTCCTCACTAGCGAAGTTCAGGCCTACCTGGCAGTTCTGTAGATAAAGAGAGTAAAGAGAGATCAGTCTTTTTTTTTAAGACACTGTTCTTGTGGGGTCCAAAAGCTTTCAAGCGGCGAGATATCATACTTACATCTCCTGCGAATGAAATGAAATACGACCTAGAGCTGTTGATTGAGAAGTTATTGTAGAGCTCCTGTTCAAACATGGTTTTCCCTTCCTGAAAAGAGAGAAATAACATTAGTTAGTGAACTGCCTTTTGGCAGCAGGGAATTCCTCAGGAAAGGGACTCCGTGTTAGGCTAGCTTCAACCATCCTTCATCTACTTCACTCACCTTGATGTCAAAGACCCTGATGAAGTAGGACCTCAGAGGGTTATCCTTGATCAGACAGGCCACTCCGCAGCACCTCTTCATCCAGGATGAGCTCCTGTCTGCCCCATACACCTGGACCACCGCTGAGCACAGGGTCTAAGGACGAATTCACGGTGGGAGTGTGGGAGCGTTACAGCAAAGTAAAAACACTATAGTGACACATACAGAGACAAAGAGCTTGTCAAATGTTTTGATTATAAAATGTGATCAAGAAGTGCAGCATTAGATTGCACATTATCTTCAGTCTTCACAAAACTACCTTAACTAGTGGAATGCCTCTAGGGGGAAATGTGTAAATGATGGCCATATAGAGGAAGAGGACCACATACACGAACAGGAAACACTGATTACTTGCCCCGAGAGCATAGTACAACATTTGCAGATAATACACCCTGAGAATATCTGATAGGGAATGATGACAGACATAGCCAGTGGCCACACAATCTAAAGCTTTGTTTGCTTCAAGGACACAGAGCGACCTGTGCCAATCACAAAACGAGATGAGGAAGAGGAAATGCCATTCTAGCTGGCTTCCTCTTCAGTGATTTATTATTGTGGGTAGGAGAGAAAGAACATGAGGAAGCACTTCTCTCCTCAAACTCACACCTCATCATAACACAGGAAAGGTCACTGGCCAGACCATAGGCCACTAGTCAGACCATAGTACATTGGATTTTATTAGGTTAGGACACCCCAAAAATGTAGTTTTAGTATATACACACACACACACACACACACACACTCCAGGGATTTTCATTATTTTTACTATGTTCTACATTGTAGAATAAAAGTGAAGACATCAAAACTACAAAATAGCACATATGGAATCATGTAGAAACCAAAAAAGTGTTTAAAATATAAAATATATTTTGATTTGAATGAGATTCTTCAAAGCAGCCAACCTGTGCATTTTTGACAGATTTGCACACTTTTGGTATCCTCTCAACCAGCTTCACCTGGAATGCTTTTCAAACAGTTTTGAAGGAGTTCCCCTAATGCTGAGAACTTTTCGGCTGCTTTTCCTTCAATCCAACTCATCCCAAACATCTCAACTGGGTTGATGTCGGGTGATTGTGGAGGCCAGGTCATCTTATGCAGCACTCCATCACTCTCCTGCTTGGTCAAATAGCCCTTACACAGCCTGGAGATGTGTTGGGTCATTGTCCTGTTGAAAAACAAATGATAGTCCCACTAAGCGCAAACCAGATGGGATGGCATATCGCTGCAGAATGCTGTGGTAGCCATGCTGGTTAAGTGTGCCTTGAATTCTAAATAAAAATCAGACAGTGTCACCAGCAAAGCACTAAAACACCATCACACCTCCTCCATACTCAATGGTGGGAATTACACATGTGGAGATCATCCGTTCATCGTCTCACAAAGACACGGCAGTTGGAACCAAAAATCTCAAATGTGGACTCATCAGAACAAAGGACAGATTTCCACCAGTCTAATGTCTATTGCTCGTGTTTCTTTGTCCAAGCAAGACTCTTCTTATTATTGGTGTCCTTTAGTAGTGGTTTCTTTGCAGCAATTCAACCATGAAAACATGATTCACGCAGTCTCCTCTGAACAGATGAAGTTGAGATGTGTCTGTTACTTGAACTCTGTGAAGCATTTATTTGGGCTGCAATTTCTGAGCCAGAAACTCTAATGAACTTATCCTCTGCAGCAGAGGTAACTCTGGGTCTTCCTTTCCTGTGGGGGTCCTCATGAGAGCCAGTTTCATGTTTTTTGGCGACTGCACTTGAAGGAACTTTCAAAGTTGTAGAAATGTTCCAAATTGACTGACCTTCATGTCTTAAAGTAATGATGGACTGCCTTTTCTCTTTGCTCATTTAAGCTGTTCTTGCCATAACATGGACTTGGTATTTTACCAAATAGGGCAATCTTCTGTATACCACTCCTACGTTGTCAAAACACAACTGATTGGATCAAATGCATTAAGGAAAGAAATTCCACAAATGTACTTTTACCAAGGCACACCTGTTAATTGAAATGCATTCCCTGGAATGAGTAGGTGTCCACATTTTTGACTGGTACTAATACACACACAAAAGTTTGGGGTAATGTAGAAATGTCCTTGTTTTTGTTTTGAAAGAAAAGCACATTTTTTATCCATTAAAATAACATCAATTTGATCAGAAATACAGTTTAGACATTGTTACGGTTGTAAATTACTATTGTAGCTGGAAACAGCAGAATTTGTATGGAATTTCTACATAGGCGTACAGTCCCATTATCAGAAACCATCACTCCTGTGTTTGTTCCAATGGCATGGTGCTAGCTAATCCAAGTTTTTCATTTTAAAGGGCTAATTGATCATTAGAAAATCAATTTGCAATTATGTTAGCACAGCTGAAAACTGTGTCCTGATTAAAGAAGCAATACAACTGGCCTTCAGACTAGTTGAGTATTTGGAACATCAGCATTTGTGGGTTCGATTACAGGCAGAAACAAAGACCTTTCTTCTGAAACTCGTCAGTCTATTCTTGTTAAGACAATTCCATGCGAGAAATAGCCAAGAAACTGAAGACCTTGTACAACACTGTGTACTATTCCCTTCACAGAACAGTGCAAACTGGCTTTAACCAGAATAGAAAGGAGTGGGAGGCCCTGGTGCACAACTGAGGAAGAGGACAAGTACATTAGAGTGTCTAGTTTGAGAAACAGATGCCTCACAAGTCCTCAAGTGGCAGCTTCATCAAATAGTACCCGCAAAACAACAGTCTCAACGTCAACAGTGAAGAGGCGACTCCGGGATGCTGGCCTTCTAGGCAGAGTTGCAAAGAAAAAGCCATATCTCAGACTGGCCAATAAAAATAAAAGATTAAGATGGGCAAAAGAACACAGTACGGTACGTAAGAAGTGCCCATCAAGCCAATTTAACTTGTGGGAGGTGCTTCATGGGGTGAAATCTCTTCAGATTACCTCAACAAATTGACAACTAAAATGCCAAAGGTAGTAACTGCTGCAAATGGAGGATTCTTTGACAAAAGCTAAATTTGAAGGACAATTATTATTTCAATTAAAAGTCATTATTTATTACCTTGTCAACGTCTTGACTATATTTCCTATTCATTTTACAACTAATTTCATGTATGTTTTCATGGAATAAGGACATTACTAAGTGACCCCAAACTTTTGAACAGCAGTATATATATATATATATATATATGTTTTTTTTTTATTGCTTGTGGCGGCAATGATTTAGCAGTAGTGGCCCGCAGCTGCTAAATGATTCTAGGGGAAACACTGTTAAACCACATCAGGAGACCACTTCAATTCAAGTGCAAACCAGTCAGAGACCATTGTTTGGTTAGCGATGTTTCTATAGCACTTATGTGATTGCAGAATTTGCAAAACAAATGGCCACTGGATTGATGCAAATAATCATATCATTCTGCCAGGTAGGAATAGGCTACTTTGTAGTTTAATTGAGAAGGTATGCAGTCTGAAAGTGTACTGTATACCGACCGATATGTGCACAGAACACAGGGGCATAAATCAATCCAGATCAGTATGTTCTCAATCCCCATGTTAGGAAAATGTTAAGGGATAAAAAGAACACACATCAAGCTATGGCTCTGTCTTACTAGACACTCAGCTTTAACTTATGGCAAATGGTGATATGTTATTTATTTAGACAGTGTACTGTAGGCTATAGTAGTCGTTCCACTGGGCTGCCATTTGACACTTATTGTAATCTAATGCAGTTTCTCAATAATAAACTGATTTCACTTTCACCCTTACAAAAACAATTGTAGTAAAAGTGCAGTAACTACAGTCAAATATTTTTGGATGCAGTATTTGCAGAATACTGCCCTCCGACTGCAGTTATACTGCAATCCCACAGCAATCTTTTTTTTGTAAAGGGCACAACTACCTTCTTAGCCTTTAGCATTGGGGAAATAGTTGCTTCTTCCCAAAACGAACCTGTGTTATCTGTGTAAACAATGGCTCGTGTAAACAATGGGACGAAGCAAGGATAATATGCATGTTCTGAACATATTCCATTGTGCAAACACGGATTTGACAGCGATCGTTATCCAATAAAAACAAAACACTGACGTGCAAACATGCCAGACAGACTGCAGTGCATCAGTTGGTTGAGTAACGTTAAGTTGTCCATTTTATATCACACACCGTAGCGTTCAACCTTAACTTAGGTCATGTTTATTAATGATTACTGTTTACAGCCAAGCCAGGCGAAAACCACTAATACTCCAGAGGCACACGTTATATTTCCAAGCCAATTTCTTGACAGCAAATCCATCTGACAGGCAAACAGTTCTGCTTATCCAAACATCGTTCCAGCAAAGCCATGGAAAAAGATGCTGAGCGGTCATGCGTCTTATCGGCCTACAGCCAGGTTATTTCCTAACGTTAGCCTACATAACACGAACATTTAGCCTAACACGTTATTTTGCAACGGTGCAGGTAGACAAATTGCACTTGAACTTGAGAGCGTGGCATGGTCGTAAACAAGACAACTTACATTGCATTTCCTGCCCAGGTAGTTGAATAGGCATTCGTTCTCTTGCGGGGTGAGGAGTATGGAGCCAATATTTCCAACCCGCCGCTGCTGAGAATGGCTATTCATGTTCATAAATAACTTCTCAATAAACAAAATTAACTGTTTTACTCTTGAACATTACATCAAATTGGTGCAGCCTTTGGTCGCCATGGCCTGCAACCGGATCATCTCATGACGTTGTTTCTAAGGTAGAGGTCTGCAAAATGAAATATTTCAGGATCCTGGTTGTTGGATAACAACCTCCATGACTAAACGGTGGGAACCCCAATCTTTGCAGAATGCAAATTCTAAACTTTCATTCGGAACTCCAGCTGCAACATCGATACATCCATCCAACATGGCAGTGTAAAGGAACAACCATTCAAATGAAGATAGGGGTCATGGAGAAATATACAAATACTATTCAATTGAAGGGCAGGGCTTTCCGAACTAAATTAATTTCCATTAAAAAAAAGATGTTGCCTGTCGTCTTTAAATGTTCTGATCTTAGAATATAACGAGGATGCCAAAATATCCCGAACTATGAAATGGTCTAGCCCTATTTCCCAGTGGATTTTGTAACATGAATGCAGTATAGAGAGGGGTTGCGCGTGGAGCTGGGCAGGGACTGGTGTTGGTTACTTATGAGGGAGGAGCTACTACTGTTGTCATATTTTTAAGAAGAGGGATACAATGTTACATATGTACAATGTAGCCTACTTTATTACATTTTGGACACAAATACTTTATATATTTCTTATAATTACGCTCCCTATCACCCCCCTCTCTCAAACACACTGAGGTCAGTGAGTTCAATTGTTATCAACATGGATATTTTGGAGTTTTAAAACAATCCCAAAAGCGATATCATAATTTGAACATGGGGGCATGACTAACATGACTCATGTGTTCAGGTTTAATGTCCTCTAGCCTTATACTACCACACTGCACAGATCTTCAGTCACCCCAACAACTGAGCCTCAATACCCCCTGGGGTGTAGATTTGCATCAAAGTGCCCTCTATGTCTTCCATCCAACATATAAAAAGAGGAGGAAGAGAGATAGACAGATGGACAGACTTTAACTGAGGGGGCTGTCCTACCAGGTGCCACCTGGCCCTTGCTTAAACCCTGCCAATGAGGTATTAGCAAATCATTCATCTGTTAGGCTAGCAGCCCCTCGTGTGTTTGTTTGTGTTGTTAAAAAGGTATAAGTCAAAATGTCACATGCGCCAAGTACAAGATGTAGACTTTATAGTGAAATGCTTCCTTACGAGCCCTTTCCCAACAATGCAGAGTTAAAAAGTAAGACAAATAATAAGAAAAAAGTAACACAATTTAAAAAAAAACATTAACGAGGCTCTATAAAAGGAGAACAGGTACCGAGTCAATGTGTGGGGGTACGAGGTACAGTTGAAGTCGGAAGTTTGGGGGAAAAAATGAAGTTTTTCCCAAATCCTGACATTTAATCCAAGTAAAAATTCAGTTAGGATCACCACTTTATTTTAAAAATGTGAAATGTCAGAATAATAGTAGAGAGAATGATTTATTTAAGCTTTTATTTCTTGAAACACATTCCTGGTGAGTCAGAAGTGTACATACACTCAATTAGTATTTGGTAGCACTGCCTTTAAATTTGTTTAACTTGGGTCAAACATTTTGGGTAGCCTTCCACAATAAGTTTTTTTTTGTCAATAAGTTGAATTTTGTCCCATTCTTCCCATTCTTCCTGACTGAGCTGGTGTAACTGAGTCAGGTTTGTAGGCCTCCTTGTTCTGCCCACACATTTTCTATGGGATTGAGGTCAGGGCTTTGTGATGGCTGCTGCAATACCTTGACTTTACTGTTCTTAAGCCATTTTGTCACAACTTTGGAAGTATGCTTTGGGTTATTGTCCATTTGGAAGACCTACTTGTGACCAAGCTTTAACTTCCTGACTGATGTCTTGAGATGTTGCATCAATATATGCACATGATTTTCCTCCCCATGATGCCATCTATTTTGTGAAGTGCACCAGTCCCTCCTGTAGCAAAGCACCCCCACAAAATGATACTGCCACCCGTGTGCTACACGGTTGGGATGGTGTTCTTTGGCTTGCAATCATCCCCCTTTTTTCTCCAAACATAACGATGGTAATTAAGGCCAAAAAGTGATAGTTTTGTTTCATCAGACCAGAGGACATTTCTCCAAAAAGTACGATCTTTGTCCCCAACTGTAGTCTGGCTTTTTAAATGGTGGTTTTGGAGCAGTGGGTTCTTCCTTGCGGAGCGGCCTTTCAGGTTATGTTCAAATTGGACTTATTCTACTGTGGCTATAGATAATTTTGTACCTGTTTCCTCCAGCATCTTCACAATGTCCTTTGCTGTTGTTCTGAGATTGATTTGCACTTTGCACGAAAGCACATTAATCTCTAGGAGACAGAACGCATCTACTTCCTGAGCGGTATGACGGCTGCATGGTCCCATGGTGTTTATACTTGCATACTATTGTTTGTACAGATGAACGTGGTACCTTCATGCGTTTGGAAACTGCTCCCAAGGATGAACCAGACTTGTGGAGGTCTACAATTGTTTTTCTGAGGTCTTGGCTGATTTCTTTTGATTTTCCCATGATGTCAAGCAAAGAGGCACTGAGTATGTAGGTAGGCCTTGAAATCCATTCACAGGTACACCTCCAATTGACTCAACTGATGTCAATTAGCCTATCAGAAGCTTCCAAAGCCATGACGGCATTTTCTGGAATTTTCCAAGCTGTTTAAAGGCACGGTCAACTTAGTGTATGTAAACTTCTGACCCACTAGAATTGTGTTACAGTGAATTATAAGTGAAATAATCTGTCTGTAAACAATTGTTGGAAAAATTACTTGTGTCATTTAAAAAAACTTTTTTCCACCTTTATTCTTTTTTTCATGCACAAAGCAGATCCACAAGAAATTTGTGGTTGAAAAACAAGTTTTAATGACTCCAACCTAATTGTATGTAAACTTCCGACTTCAACTGTAGTTGCGCTAATTGAGGTAATATTTACACGTGGGTAGGGGTAAAATTGACTAGGCAATCAGGATATATAACAAACAGAGTAACTGCAGCATATGTGAAGAGTGTGAGGGTATGTGTGAGTGTGGGGTGGAGGCTGCTGATGGGAGAACGGCTCATAATAATGGCTGGAATGGAGTGAAATCAAACCCATGAAAACCATGTTTTGATACCATTCCAGCCATTATTATGAGCTGTTCTCCCCTCAGCAGCCTCCGCTGGAGTGTAGGTAGTGTGCGTGACAATTTTTATTGCCTTCCTCTGACACCGCCTGGTGAAGAGGTCCTAGATGGCATGTGGAGCTCAGCCACAGTGATGTACTGGGCCATACTCACCACCCGCTGTAGCTTCTTGCATTCAGGTGCCTTGCAGTACCAAGCAGTGATGCAGCCAGTTAAGATGCTCTCAATGGTGTAGCTGTACAACTTTTTCCAGATCTGAGGGTCCATGCCAAATCTTTCCAGCCTCCTAAGGGGGAAGAGGTGTTGTCATGCCCTCTTCACAACTGTGTTTGGACCATGTTGGATCTTTTTATTCTTCATTTTATATTTAACCTTTATTTAACGAAGCAAGTCAGTTAAGAACAAATTCTTAGTTACAATGACGGCCTACTCTCGCATACACGCACGCACACACGACTTGACCTGCACACATACAAGGCTGACAGAAATAGTGGTGGAGGGCACACAATTTTCCATTGGTGTTGTTTTGCCTGTGGTTCAACACTCACAGACTAAAGCTAGTGGATTATGTAAGAGAGACAGACAGAGAAAATGTCATTAAAACAAGACAAGAGAATGGGCTGAACAGAGGAAATTAAGAAAGGAAATACCCTAGTTTTGAGACATCCACCACTCCCCCTCCCTTTCCCTCGGCCTCTTCTGTGCAGTACCAAGAGTGATTCGTCACTGTATTCTTCGCTACCTCAGATGGGTCATGTCATTCCAGGTGGTGACTGTAACATGTGGGCCGGTGATTATTCATTCATTCTCATCACAAGTAGATTCTGTGCTGCATTCATGAAGCCGACATCAGAACAATACGGTGGGCACAATGAGGCCATTCTCTGTCATGGACTCATCATACTGTGAAAAGTTCAAAGAGGCTATTATTTTAAGTACAGTTCACAAACACAGTAAGGCGGTTTGATTATGCTTACGATATAACTAAAACTCTATGTCTTCTGACATTTTCAACATATTTACAATATTCTTAACACAAAATTACATTTGAGACATTAACATAGTTTTCCCTCTCACAGACCAGTTCCAGATTCCCTGTGTAAAAATGTCAGTGTTTCCTCTACAAGGTCTGGAACACTTCAGTCATAGGTTTGAACCAAATCATCATTATCTAGAGTAGACATTGTATATAACAATGGATTTATAACATTACATTTAAAGGCTTAAAAGCCTTCACAAACTCTTTTATAACCCTTTTATACCACCGCGTTGTTGATGACATGTTTCTGATTGGCTAGGGCATTCTAGAATGGGCATTAAAACCAGATATCGGGACAGTTGGAAAAGATATCGGGACACCTTGCAATCGTGACGCCAAACTGAAAAAACTGATATTAGTTTTTTTTATCGTCCGAACAATGCAAATGGACTACATTTACTGTGTTGTACACTGCAATTCCAGAGTAAAAAAAAAAAATGTAATTACTTTTATCTTATGCGGTCAATGAGGCCTGGGCCTATGTTCATAAACCATCTCAGAGTTGGATTTTTGCCTTTAAGATTCAATTGGACTGAGAGGCGGGACCCGGGTTTATATCAGTACTCCTACTCGGTTAAATCAATGACATTGACAACCACGGACATGCCACATGTCACCACACAGACTAACAAGCTGATTAGAACAAGGTATTTTGGTTTAAGATGGTATGGTCAATTTTTCAATGACTTATTTCACTGAACCTCTTTCACAAATTATCCACCACTAGATGGAGGTAGACACTGCATTATGGCTGGGATCTATTCAATTCCAACAGTTAATTCATGAAATTGATTGAATTTCTATTCATAAAGGTGGGGGGGGGAATTCAATAATAGGCCATTTCCATTTCATGAAGTGATGAATTGACCCCACCACGGGGTCATTTAGAGAAAGATTCATCAGAAGTCACACTACAACATGGCTCCACTACAGTCCCATCGATGAGAATGGGGGTACAGATGGTACATTTCGTTGACATTTTACCCACTCAACCACACAGGCACAATGTAAGAAATGATTCTGTGGTGAAGTGAGTGAATAGCCGAAAGGTTGCTATATCGAATCCCTGAGCTGACAAGGTAAAAATCCGTTGTTCTGCCCCTAAACAAGGCAGTTAACCCACTGTTCGTAGGCCGTCATTGTAAATACGGATTTGTTCTTAACTGACTTGCCTAGTTACATAAAGGTAAAAAAAATGCAAGTTGTGCAGAGCCTGTGGTCTAGCGGTAATGCACCCGGCTTAGACATGTCACCCCTCTCCCCACTGAAGATCGGCGTTCAGACAAAGGGATCTAATTCTGCAGAAGACAGGATTCAAAACCTCATAATGGTGTGTAGAAGCTTTAGAGAGAGGACACGACGCCAAAAGAGAAGGTATTTATTTCTATACTAAACAAGCCTCGAAAATGCCAAAATGGGATTTTCAACCATTTCTGCCAGTGCTCCCATTCCCTGGCACGGTGTTGCACAATACTTGATTAAGTGATGTTACAACATCTCATGATGATGTGTTTCAATACGCAAAGTTCATGTTTCTTCTCCTTCAAGTTGGTGAATGCTCAGTTGGCACTAGTTTTGGTGTTTCAAAGCACTTCATTTTAAGAGTGTAATCTAATGTTGTCTGCCACAGAAGGCCTTGATGTAATTAACTTGCCTATGGTGTTTCTTTCTTCTTCTTTTTATAAAATTGGTATCTAGACTCAGACAACAACAAGTTAAAGACTTCCTGAATATATCTGCTCCCATGATGTCAATTTCATTTGTTTTACCCCTATTCTGAATGCAATATGTAAGTTGTCTGTCCCCTCTGTGGCAAAGACGTTGGGCAGGTACCAATATTAATTTGATCTCCAGGGACCTTTCTTCAGTCTGTTAATTAATTGTTAGGAAATAAGTCCATTAGAACTCTTGGGGGCATGAGCCCTTCCTACTCTTATC
The DNA here is from genome assembly GCF_023373465.1 of Oncorhynchus keta. NCBI lineage: Eukaryota > Metazoa > Chordata > Actinopteri > Salmoniformes > Salmonidae > Oncorhynchus > Oncorhynchus keta. The sequence continues at coordinate 13,790,867 of NC_068437.1, read as the reverse complement.
AGTGCAGGTCAATAGATCACAATGTCCATGACTGCTTGAAACAGAAAGCTGAATGTAGTAATTTATAGACTCAGCCATAGTCGTTGAAGTTCTCATTGAGGGATTAGGGTACTACTGATCATCTATAGACAGACTTTTGGACTACAACTGCCGTGCTCTACAAAGTTCAAATAATCAGTCATTCAACTCAGTGATGACCTGAAGCAGGATTTTGGGAAAAGAACACCTTGCTAGACAATATTCTTCCATTCTCAATGTCTGCCAGTGTCCACACAATGTCAATAACAGCTGAGCTCTGTAATTGGTATATTACTGGAAATGTTCAACATTTACCAGTAAACTACCAGAATATTGGTAACTTTCAAAGATTTTATGTAATTTATCACATCTAGTGGCCCTTTTGGGTACTTGAGATGATCACAGGTGTCTGTAATTAACACTGGCCCGTTGTGTTAAATCATTATATCATCAAATAAGATTAATTTAAAATTGAAAACAGAATGACGAAGCTGTAAAACATTATACTAAATATAATCCATCAACTTAATGAATACTATTGGTGTTTAATAAGAAGGGTTCTGCATGTAATATCCTTTATATATATTTTTTACACACTTTGATATATTTTACTATGCCAATATGTCTTTGTTGTAAAGGTTTTGCAGCCAAACTAGTGGTAGGTGTGGAAAAAGTCAATAGTTGGAAGAGTTTAAAAGTTAATTGAAAATAAAGCCATTGTTGATTAGTTTCTTCATTAAATAGGCTATTTTCTCCTGAACCATAAGGCTGGCATCCCCAGCCGCGTCCTATTAGAAACTCATGGACAATATGGACACAGATATAAACAATGAAGACAATATATTCATGCATATTTCTTTTGTTATTCAAGTATAAATGACAAAAGTTACCATAGATTACCTGTTAATTACCACAATTATAGAACATTCCGGTAACTTTCCGGTACAGTAGCTTTGCAACCTTCGACATGCTTATAACTCTTGTAAACAGATTGTAGATGCTGTAGATTTCCTGGGTGCTGAAATAATGATATCACATTACTAAAAGTACATGCAAGTGCTGTGAGGGATGTTTTCACACTGGTTAAAATAAAGATGAACTTTGACTGTACCAAGATGGTACAGACACTTCCGGCGCCGACAGAGATGGCTGCCTCGCTTCACATTCCTAGGAAACTATGCAGTATTTCTTTTTTATTTTTACATGTTATTTCTTACATTGGTACCCCAGGTAATCTTAGGTTTCATTACATACAGTCGAGAGGAACGACTGAATATAAGAGCAACGTCAACTCACCATCATTACGACCAGGAAGATGACTTTCCCGAAGCGGATCCTGTGTTTTGCCCATCACCCAGGACAATGGATTGGATCCCAGCCGGTGAACCAAAAAAATGTTGCCGTAAAAGGGGCAAACGAAGCGGTCTTCTGGTCAGGTTCCATGTAGCTATTCCCTCCGCAAGGCAATCAAACAAGCTAAGCGTCAGTGTAGAGACAAATTAGAGTTGCAACGGCTCAGACACAAGAGGTATGTGGCAGGGTCTACAGTCAATCACAGATTACAAAAAGAAAACTAGCCCCGTCACGGACCAGGATGTCTGAAAACCAGCCCCGTCGTGGACCAGACAGACTAAATAACTTCTTTGCTCGCTTTGAGGACAATACAGTGCTACTGACATGGCTCGCTACCAAAACCTGCGAACTCTCCTTCACTGCAGCCGATGTGAGTAAAACATTTAAACAAGTTAACCCTTGCAAGACTGCAGACCCAGACGGCATCCCCAGCAGCGTCCTCAGAGCATGCGCAGACCAGCTGGCTGGTATGTTTACGGACATATTCAATCAAACCTTATCCCAGTCTGCTGTCCCCACATGCTTCAAGAGGGCCACCATTGATCCTGTTCCCAAGAAAGCTAAGGTAACTGAGCGACTACCGTAGCACTCACTTCCGTCATCATGAAGTGCTTTGAGAGACAAGTCAAGGACCATATAACCTCCACCCTACCTGACACCCTCAGACCCACTCCAATTTGCTTACCGCCCCAATAGGTCCACAAACGACGCAATCGCAACCACACTGCCCTAACCCATCTGGACAAGAGGAATACCTATGTGAGAATGCTGTTCATCGACTACAGCTCACCATTTAACACCATAGTCCCCTCCAAACTCGTCATCAAGCCCTGGGTCTCGACCCCGCCCTGTGCAACTGGGTACTGGACTTCCTGATGGGCCGCCCTCAAGAGGTGAGGGTAGGTAACAACATCTCCACCCCGCTGATCCTCAACACTGGGACCCCACAGGGGTGCGTTCTGAGCCCTCTCCTGTACTCCCTGTTCACCCACGACTGCGTGGCCATACATGTCTCCAACTCAATCATCAAGTTTGTGGACGACACTACAGTGTTAGGCTTGATTACCAAAAATGACGAGATGGCCTACAGGGAGGAAGTGAGGGTCCTCGAAGTGTGGTGTCAGGAAAATAACCTCATACTCAACATCAACAAAACTAAGGAGATGATCGTGGACTTCAGGAAACAGCAGAGGGAGCACCCCCCTATCCACATCGATGGGACAGTAGTGGAGAGGGTAGTACTTTTTAAGTTCCTCGGCATACACATCACGGACAAACTGAATTGGTCCACACACACAGACAGCATTGTGAAGAAGGTGCATGCATTTGTGAGTGCTTTTGTCACCAAAAGCACTCACAAACTTGATTTCCATTGATCATTTTTGTGTGATTTTGTTGTCAGCACATTCAACTATGTAAAGAAAAAAGTATTTAATAAGAATATTTCATTCATTCAGATCTAGGATGTGTTATTTTAGTGTTCCCTTTATTTTTTTGAGCAGTGTATATACTGTACTCGATACCATCTACTGCATCTTGCCTGTGCCGTTCTGTACCATCACTCATTCATATATCTTTATATTCTTTATCCCTTTACACTTGTGTGGTAAAGGTAGTAGTTGTGGAATTGTTAGATTAGATTACTTGTTGGTTATTATTGCATTGTCGGAACTAGAAGCACAAGCATTTCGCTACAGTCGCATTGACATCTGCTAACCATGTGTATGTGACAAATAACATTTGATTTGATTTGTGCTAAATGTGACCCATTTCAGGGAACTAGGCGTATGTCGCGGGTCACAGGAGAGCCGTTTCAACGTATATGTTTTTTTTTGTTAATCAAAATGTCTTCTCGAACATGTGAACTTTTATGTGCCTTAATAACAAACTTGTATGCCATCTGTAAATATGAAATCAATTGTTAAATTACGGGCCTAGATGGTTTAGCCAAAGAAAAAGTCAGCAACCTAGCCATGATTGGCTGAGATAATGAGTGGGCTGGACATGCCGAGAGATGAGCTTGGATTGGTCTGCCATATAGCATGCTTCTGTCTATTTGAGCAGGTCAGTATGTCTAGGTATTCCTGCCTAATGCAGCTTTTTTATGTCTTGTGTATTAAAACTGCATAAAGTGCTGCTCTCTACTTTTTGGAGGACTGAGTTTTGAAATAAGTAGAATGTGAATATGATAGTGTAATATATAATATATAATAATATATATGCCATTTAGCAGACGCTATCTTCAAACTATGGGCAACCATGGCATCCGACAGGAGATGGTCCAACCATGATGAATGATGAATACGGGTAAGAGTCTGGATAGCTACATTATCAGATATGACATGTTTCTAATTGTGACAGAAAGAGCCATTTACTTGACTAGCTATAGCCTAATGTTAGCTAGCTAACATTGTTCCTGGTTGGTTAGCTAATTGCAGGATAGTAATGTCATGAGTTGTGGTTATGGTTCATTGTTTATCAAGCTAGCTAGCTAACATTAGCTGGCTGGCTCGCTAGGTAACGTTATGCACATCAAATTATTCATATATCAGATCTATTTGCTGTGCTAGTTATAGCCTAATATTAGCTTGCTAACATTGAACCTGGTTGGTAAGCTACCTGAAGATTTATGCAGGGTAGTAACATCATGAGTTTTGATTATGGTTCATTGTTTACCTAGCTAGCTAGCTAACGTTAGCTGGCTCGCTAGCTAACATTACGTGTATGACCTTATTATTTGTTTCTCAGAGCTATTTGCTTAGCTAGCTTTAGCCTAATGATAGCTAGCTAACATTGAACCTGGTTGGTTAGCTCCAGTGCCCTTCACTAATATTGGCTCCCTTGGTAAATATGAGCAAAACGGGCTGTGAAAAAAAAGCATTTGCTGCTTATCCTCTTGGTCTTTTATTCAAAATATTCACAAAAATTGAACATTTAATTTGAGTAAAAAAATGTTTGAAAAAAAGGAAATGTGAAATAATATACATAAATATTTTTCTTCTAAACGTGTGTCACAATTTTTGGCACCCCTAGAAATTCTTATGAGTAAAATCTAACTGAAGTACATTCCCATTCATATTTTACGTTTTTAAGTTCACCTGAGTGATTAGGAACCCCACCTCTTCAAGGAATACCTAGGATAGGGTAAGTAGGATAGGGTAAGTAAGGGTAAGTAATCCTTCTCACTCCCCCCAACAAGAGTTAGATGCAAGTGGCTGTTCCACTGGTTGTCATAGGTGTTTGCATCAATTTGTAAGTCGCTCTGGATAAGAGCGTCTGCTAAATGACTTAAATGTAAATGTAAATGTTAAGTGGTAAGCCATGACTTCCTGTTTCACTGGGGTATAAATACGGTGTGACACACACAGGTCAAGTTCCCATAGACATCCATCACTATGGGAAAGAGAATACAGTAATGATCTGCAACAAAAGGTTGCTGAGCTGCACAAATCAGGAAATGGCTATAGGAAAATAGGTCAATGGTTGAAAATGCCCATTTCCACTATCAGGTCAATAATTAAGAAGTTTAAAGCCTTCACCTTCCCCCTACTCACAAGGCAGGCAATACGCTCGACCTCATCTTTACTCGATGCTGTTCTTCCACTAACCTCATTGCAACTCCCCTCCAAGTCTCCGACCACTACCTTGTATCCTTTTCCCTCTCGCTCTCATCCAACACTTCCCACACTGCCCCTACTCGGATGGTATCGTGCCGTCCCAACCTTCGCTCTCTCTCCCCCGCTACTCTCTCCTCTTCCATCCTATCATCTCTTCCCTCTGCTCAAACCTTCTCCAACCTATCTCCTGATTCTGCCTCCTCAACCCTCCTCTCCTCCCTTTCTGCATCCTTTGACTCTCTATGTCCCCTATCTTCCAGGCCGGCTCGGTCCTCCCCTCCCGCTCCGTGGCTCGACGACTCATTGCGAGCTCACAGAACAGGGCTCCGGGCAGCCGAGCGGAAATGGAGGAAAACTCGCCTCCCTGCGGACCTGGCATCCTTTCGCTCCCTCCTCTCTACATTTTCCTCCTCTGTCTCTGCTGCTAAAGCCACTTTCTACCACTCTAAATTCCAAGCATCTGCCTCTAACCCTAGGAAGCTCTTTGCCACCTTCTCCTCCCTCCTGAATCCTCCTCCCCCTCCTCCCTCTCTGCAGATGACTTCGTCAACCATTTTGAAAAGAAGGTCGACGACATCCGATCCTCGTTTGCTAAGTCAAACGACACCGCTGGTTCTGCTCACACGGCCCTACCCGGTGCTCTGACCTCTTTCTCCCCTCTCTCTCCAGATGAAATCTCGCGTCTTGTGACGGCCGGCCGCCCAACAACCTGCCCGCTCGACCCTATCCCCTCCTCTCTTCTCCAGACCATTTCCGGAGACCTTCTCCCTTACCTCACCTCGCTCATCAACTCATCCCTGACCGCTGGCTACGTCCCTTCCGTCTTCAAGAGAGCGAGAGTTGCACCCCTTCTGAAAAAACCTACACTCGATCCCTCCGATGTCAACAACTACAGACCAGTATCCCTTCTTTCTTTTCTCTCCAAAACTCTTGAACGTGCCGTCCTTGGACAGCTCTCCCGCTATCTCTCTCAGAATGACCTTCTTGATCCAAATCAGTCAGGTTTCAAGACTAGTCATTCAACTGAGACTGCTCTTCTCTGTATCACGGAGGCGCTCCGCACCGCTAAAGCTAACTCTCTCTCCTCTGCTCTCATCCTTCTAGACCTATCGGCTGCCTTCGATACTGTGAACCATCAGATCCTCCTCTCCACCCTCTCCGAGTTGGGCATCTCCGGCGCGGCCCACGCTTGGATTGCGTCCTACCTGACAGGTCGCTCCTACCAGGTGGCGTGGCGAGAATCTGTCTCCTCACCACGCGCTCTCACCACTGGTGTCCCCCAGGGCTCTGTTCTAGGCCCTCTCCTATTCTCGCTATACACCAAGTCACTTGGCTCTGTCATAACCTCACATGGTCTCTCCTATCATTGCTATGCAGACGACACACAATTCATCTTCTCCTTTCCTCCTTCTGATGACCAGGTGGTGAATCGCATCTCTGCATGTCTGGCAGACATATCAGTGTGGATGACGGATCACCACCTCAAGCTGAACCTCGGCAAGACGGAGCTGCTCTTCCTCCCGGGGAAGGACTGCCCGTTCCATGATCTCGCCATCACGGTTGACAACTCCATTGTGTCCTCCTCCCAGAGCGCTAAGAACCTTGGCGTGATCCTGGACAACACCCTGTCGTTCTCAACTAACATCAAGGCGGTGGCCCGTTCCTGTAGGTTCATGCTCTACAACATCCGCAGAGTACGACCCTGCCTCACACAGGAAGCGGCGCAGGTCCTAATCCAGGCACTTGTCATCTCCCGTCTGGATTACTGCAACTCGCTGTTGGCTGGGCTCCCTGCCTGTGCCATTAAACCCCTACAACTCATCCAGAACGCCGCAGCCCGTCTGGTGTTCAACCTTCCCAAGTTCTCTCACGTCACCCCGCTCCTCCGCTCTCTCCACTGGCTTCCAGTTGAAGCTCGCATCCGCTACAAGACCATGGTGCTTGCCTACGGAGCTGTGAGGGGAACGGCACTTCAGTACCTCCAGGCTCTGATCAGGCCCTACACCCAAACAAGGGCACTGCGTTCATCCACCTCTGGCCTGCTCGCCTCCCTACCACTGAGGAAGTACAGTTCCCGCTCAGCCCAGTCAAAACTGTTCGCTGCTCTGGCTCCCCAATGGTGGAACACACTCCCTCACGACGCCAGGACAGCGGAGTCAATCACCACCTTCCGGAGACACCTGAAACCCCACCTCTTTAAGGAATACCTAGGATAGGATAAAGTAATCCTTCTCACCCCCCCTTAAAAGATTTAGATGCACTATTGTAAAGTGGCTGTTCCACTGGATGTCATAAGATGAATGCACCAATTTGTAAGTCGCTCTGGATAAGAGCGTCTGCTAAATGACTTAAATGTAAATGTAAATGTAAAGCAACTGGAGATGTTAACAATCGGCCTGGAAAGGGACGTGTGTCTATATTGACCCCACACACAGTGAGGAGGATGGTTTGAGTGGTCAAAAAATCTCCACGGATCACAGCTGGAGAATTGCAGACGTTTGTTGGGTCTTGGGGTCAGAAAGTCTCCAAAACTACAATCAGACACCACCTACATAACCAAAAGTTGTTTGGGAGGGTTGCCATAAAAAAAGCCTTTGCTGTCATCAAACAACAAACTCAAGCACCTATAATTACTGGAACGTTACTGGAACATTCAATGGGACCGGGTTTTATTGTCAGATAAGACCAAAATAGAGCTTTTTGGAAACAAACACCAGAGGTCGGTTTGGTGTAGACAGAAAGATAGCCAGGCAGAAAAGTACCTCGTCCCTACTGTGAAGTATGATGGTGAATCTTTGATGTTGTGGGGCTGTTTTCCTTCCAAAGGCCCTGGACAACTTGTTATGATACATTGTATCATGGACTCCAAGTACCAGCAGATACTAAATCAAAACCTGACTGCCTCTGCTAGGAAGCTCAAACTGTGGAATGAGCTTAAGAGGAGAGTCCACAAGCGTGGACCTTGGAATCTGAAGAGACTCTGTATGGAGGAATGGTCTCAGATCCCTTGCCATGTGTTCTCCAACCTCATTACACATTATAGGAGAAGACTCCGAGCTGTTATCTTGGCAAAGGGAGGTTGCACTAAGTATTGACTGAAGAGGTGCCAAAAATTGTGGCACACATATTTGAGAAAATTATTTGTTTTATGATAAGAATACATTTTATCTTTCAATTATTTTACTTTAATTACAGGTTAGATTTTTGTGAATATTTTGAAAGAAAGAACAAGAGGATAAACAATAAATACTTTTTTTCACAGACAGTTTTGCTCATATTTACCAAGGGTGCCAATATTAATGGAGGGCACTGTACCTGCAGTTTCATGCAGGGTAGTAATGTCATGAGTTGTGATTATGGTTAATTGTTTACCTAGCTAGCTACATGTCTTAATAAAATACTCCACCATGCAAGTAACCATTTCGTGTGCGTTCGTAAATTCAGTCTGGCCATCTACTCCGATTTCAGAGCACTCTTGTGTGCCAGAGTGCGCAGAATAACTGAAGAATTTAAGAACGCTCAATACCCGTTGAATATGGCCGGTGTCAGTAAACTCATCGACCGCTGTGTGCTATGAACGCGGAACGCTCTGAATTTACGAACGGACAATCTGACAGCACAGTTGCAGTCACCAACGCTCCGGATATCATATCAGCCTAACCAGATCTGCTAGGGCGAGTGATGTTCAGTGAGCTGTTCTCTCTCACTTCGATGTCTGGAAGTAGCTAGCAAGTTAGTTGACTGCTGTTGTTAGTACATTCGGATCAACCCTTAAAGAGATGGGTGGGGCTAAAACTTAAGAGGGTGTGAACGATGATGAATGGGTGGAGACAAAGAGGGCTCTCCAATAGTAGTACCAAAACATTGAATGGTCATTTTGTCAAAAGTAACTTTACAAATTTAACTTTCAAAACAAAATGACTTTCCCATTGTTCCTCAACTGTAGTGTATGATATACCATTTTCTAGCTCTGAGTCTCTACTTTTATCCAATGTAAAAAACACAATTTCAATTTTTGCTCCATAAGACCGATTTGGGACTCCATGTTACATTTACATTTACATTTAAGTCATTTAGCAGACGCTCTTATCCAGAGCGACTTACATCTTATCCATATGCACCTTAGCCACCTCGTAGACATAGTTGTGAGTTTTAACTGTACCAGTGGTGGAAAAAGTACCCAATTGTCATACTTGAGTAAAGGTAAAGATACCTCAATAGAAAATGACTCAAGTAAAAGTGAAAGTCACCCATTAAAATACAACTTGAGTACAAGTCTAAAAGTATTTTGTTTTACATATATTTAATTAAGTATCAAAAGTAAATGTTATTGCTCAAATATAGTTAAGTATTCAAAGTAAACGTATAAATCATTTCAAATTATGTATTTTAGGCAAACAGCACCGTTATCTTGGTTTTATTTGATTTTGGATAGCCAGGGGCACACTCCAACACTCAGACATAATTTACAAAGGAAGCATTTGTGTTAAATTAGTTTGCCAGATTAGAGGCAGTAGGGATGACCAGGGAAAAGAGTGCGAATTGGCCAATATTTCTGTCCAGCTAAGCATTTCGAAATGTTACTTTTGTGTGTCAGGGAAAGTGTATGGAGTAAAAAGTACATTATTTTCTTTAGGAATGTAGTGAAGTAAAAGTTGTCTAAAATATAAGTTGTAAAGTACAGATACCCCAAAAAACGACTTAACTCGTACTTATTAGTATTTTTAATTTGGTACTTTACACCACTGAACAGTAGCCAAAAACCTTCTGTGATTGTATTTGGCAGTGGAAAAAATTGCTTTGTTTCAATGTGACAGGTTTCTATTGAACTTAGGCCATGGTCTACTTAATAAAGTCCATTATACATGTGATCTGTTTTCATGTTTTAAAGACAACACTCTTCTGTGGAAATCCTCCAGTTGAGAAGAGATAGTAGAGTGAGAGTGACTAGCAGGGACGGGTTCCCTCTCTGGCAAGAGCGGTGCACCCATCTCCACTGCCTGAGTTACTCAGGTCAGCGAGGAGGAGCCAAGCCAACATAAGAGGGGCATCGCTGGCCCCACAGACACCAAGGGTCCCAGGGGAGATCCAAAGCGAAGGGCACTGCTGGTCCCCCCCCCAAAAAACAGTTTGAGGGGCATATAGGAGAGAAGAAAGCATTGTTGAACTGTTATCGTTTCAAGAAGACCTGGACTGGTTCCTGAGGATCAATGGGACCAGATCAGTAGGAGCTTTGAAAGAGGTATGTGAGACTTTAGATCAGGGCTCCCAAACCTTGTCCCTGGAGAGCTACACTCCAGTAGGTTTTCAATCCAACCCCAGTTGTAACTAACCTGGTTCAGCTGATCAACCAGCTAATTATTAGAATCAGGTGCACTAGATTAGGGTCGGAGCGAAAACCTACAGGACGGCAGCTCTCCAGGAAGAGGGTTGGGCAGCCCTTTTTTAGATCAGAAATCCTCCTCATAGTATTAGATCTAAAGGCTCAGATCAAACGTATTTCTATCATAAAACTGTTTAACTTTCGTAGCAATTCCTTTCACAAGCCATTCATTTAACTAAGGAGAGAAATATTTTACTCAGTAGTATCTGATAGTGATCATTTTTAAGACTTGCAGGGTCATTAAGATTGAAACTCAGAGATGACGTGTTGAACCAAAAGTATGGTGCCACAGTAGATGAACTGGCAGGGAATATTAATAAAACCACCATCACATATGGAAATGATATTCACCAAACTGAAGGGTTCAGAGAAAGACCGCAAGATGTGAAGATAAGCTAAATGTGAACATGATCAAGGCTTTAGAACAGCCCATTCGTTCATGTGTGGTGGTGTGCATGTGTGTGTGCGTGATTGTGTGTGTGTGTGTGTGTGCGAGCGCGTATGCATGTGTGTGTGCATATGTAAATTATTTAGGGAGGGTGTTATTGGAGCACAGTTTCTTCCAGTGTTAATAACAACTGGAAAAGTGACAAGTGCATCAAGTCTACAGTATGACAGGCCAATAATAGCCTGCTTTCATCAAAGACCAATCCGTTTCATCACAGTTGTCAGACACCAGATTAGATACACAGACACAGACACGTTGCATACACACGTTTGAAAAGTGCTGACTAGTGGTGGACCCGAAGGATGCAGAGAAAGAGTCTGACTCATCTGTTCTGCCCAGCACTGCTATGCAGATTAGTGTCTCCACATGTTTACTTTTATTTCCACACTCATTCTTTTCAACATTTAACCTAACGCCATCTCGGCTCCCTCAAAAGCACATTCACTCAGACATTCACAAAAAGATCCATGGTACATAAAGATGGGCCATTTAGTTCCAAGGCTGGTCTCATACTTTCCAAATGACATGAACAGCCTGTGAATTGCAGGTTTTTTTCAATGGCTTTGGGGCAATTTTCACATGTATGTGGGACATTTTCACAATGCTTAGTACAAAACTTAAATGAGATCATCAAAAAGACAGTTGTTTCGAAAACATTAAGCACATTTTCAGTTGACAACTCACAAAATGATACAGTCACTTTATCACCAAAGTTTGTGTTTCATCTAGAAATACATGTTTCACGTTTAAAATCCATTTAACTACTTAACTTAATCCAACTGCTCTTAATTGATCATCACTTAACCGTTTGTTTAACCTATGGATTTACAACTGGTTTGTCTAGTACAGATCTTGAGAACGACATAATTCAAAATGTATGTTTGTGTAGTGTGAACATATAAATGATGATATGTACTATTAGGATTTTACTTCACAGGAAAAAAACAAAAAACGGATATTGACAAAAAAACAGAGATGTATTTGTATGTAACAAATGCATCCGCTAAACAGTAAACATGTATCCAAAATGAAGTTGCTGGGGTCTTTTTGTTGATGTTTTTTTTTTATACAGCATTGGCCAAACAGTAGTAGTAGTAGTAGTATATGCCATTTACATAGCATGCACTTTTATCCAAAGTGACAACAGTGAGTCCACATATTTTCATACTGTATGTAACCTCAGTGGGAATCAACCACACAACTCAGGTGTTGCTAGCAACAGTATGTTATATGTGCAAAAGTACTTTCTCACAACTCGATGAAACCTTCACTCTTGCGCAGACATTTAGAAACAAAACATGCCAACTTGAAAAATAAGCCACAGGAGTTTTTTGAGTGAGAATTACGAATTTTTTTTTTAATAGTAAGACATGTATAAAAGCAACAGTTACCATTGATAAGAAGGGGCTAAAAGTGTCTTATATGGTGAGCTACCGTTTGGCTTGGACAGGCAAGCCCCATGCTATCGTGGAAGACTTAATTCTTCCTGCTGCTGCGGATATGGCTGAGACATTGCTGGGGGAAAAGGTAAAAAAACAACTATACAGACAATGCCTTCATCAAACAAGACTGTTTCACAATGCATCAGTGACGTGGCAGGAGATGTTTTGAAACAATTACTGCTTCGCATACAAGCCAAAGAATTCTATGCGTTACAGCTGGATGAGTCCACAGACGTGGCGGGCCTGGCACAGCTACTCCGTTACGTTTATAGGGAGTCAATTAAGGAAGATATCCTCTTTTGCAAAGCACTGGAAACCAGGACAACAGGAGAGGATATTTTTAAGGACTGGACAGCTTTGTGACATCAAATGGACTTTGGTGGTCAAGATGTGTTGGTATCTGTCCTGATGGCGCAAAAGCCATGACATTGAGACATAGTGGAGTGGTAACGCACGTGCAAGCAGTTGCTCCCGACACCACTTGGGCACACCGCAGCATCCACCAAGAGGCTCTTGCTGCCAAAGGAATGCCTGATAGCTTGAAAGATGTTTTGGACACTACAGTGAAAATGGTTAACTTTGTTAATAAAGAAAGGCCCCTGAACTCTCGTGTATTTTCTGCACTATGCAATGAAATGGGCAGCGACCATGTAACGCTTTTACAACATACAGAAGTGTGCTGGTTAAAGTATTGACACGTTTTTTTTTAAATTGAGAGACGAGCATAAGGTTTTCTTTACTGACCATCATTTTCACTTGTCAGACAGCTTGCATGACTGGCCTATCTGGGTGATGCTTTATCTCGCCTGAATGATCTGAATCTAGGATTACAGGGACTCTCCGCAACTATATGCAATATGCGGGACAAAATTGGGGCTATGATTAAGAAGTTGGAGCTCTTTTCCAAGGACAACACACATCTTTCCATCATTGTATGATTTTTTGTGTGTAAATGAACTCAAGCTTACGGACGATGTCAAATGTGATATAGCGAGTGAGTTGGATGCGCAATTACTCAGATATTTCCCCGAAACGGATGACACAAACAACTGGATTCGTTATCCCTTTTATGCCCTACCTCCAGTCCACCGATATCTGAACAAGAGAGTCTCGTCGAAATTGCAACAAGCGGTTCTGTGAAAATTGAATTTAATCAGAATTCTGATTTCTGGATTGGGCTGCGCTCAGAGCATCCTGCCTTGGCAAATCGCGCGGTTAAGACATTGATGGCCTTTGCCACCACGTACCTATGTGAGTGTGGATTCTCGGCCCTCACTAGCATGAAAACTAAATACAGGCACAGACTGTGTGTGGAAAACGATTTAAGACTGAGACGCTCTCCAATGCAACCCAAAATTGTAGTTATGTTCATCCTTTCAAGCACACCCTTCTCATCAACCCGTGGTGAGTAATTCACAATTTTTGATGAACAAATAAAGTTTCATATGTAAGATGGCTAAATAAAGAGCAAAATTATTATATTATTATTTGTACCCTGGTCCTATAAGAGCTCTTTGTCACTTCCCACGAGCCAGGTTGTAACAAAAACTAACAAAAACGGTTTAATAAATGTGTCATATAGTGTGTGTGTGTGGCAGGCTAACAATGATGGCAAAAAAACAACATTTGAGAGTGCGCTGACCCTGATGCTAGAGGGGGTACACCGTTGGCAGTTGAATGTTTGAAGGGTTACGGGACTATAAAAAGGTTTGGGAACCACTGATCTACACTGTTTGAAGTGGATTTAACAAGTGACATAAATAAGGGATTGTAGCTTTCACCTTGGTTCACCTGGTTAGTCTATATCATGGAAAGGTGTTCCTAATGTTTTGTACACTCGGTGTATATTGATGACCAACATATTTAAAGCCAATTGCACATACATGGCGATGATAATGCCAAAGATATATTTATTTTTCCTACCACAAACTATCGGCAAGGGACTTATTTCATTTTAGCTGCTCCCGGCATTTTATGGGAAGGAAAATAAAATGTTTGATGAATTACAATGCATGGTTAGCAAAATGGCAGTTCACATGTCAAAGTATGAAAGTCCTATGAACAGTTCTAAGAACTGAAAGCTAGCGATGTCACAAGGCACAACTGTCAGTATTACTAAGTAATCACACTAATAAAGGATCTGTTATAATATAACGTTTGTACATTGACTGATCGAGTGATTAGGATAATTTACTTGTCAGCTCATTGAAGGTTTGAGAGAAGGGTTAGCTTCCATTCTTAAAGTTTGCCGCTGGTACGTTCATCTGGAGTCAATCAGCCCAGTCAGGAGACTTGGCTCTGGTTTAAGTTCAGTTGTGTCTTTTTGAGGAAAAATATGACATCAAATGTGGAGTCTTTTGTCTGTTTGAGCTCAGACATTGTTTTCTTTTTTTTTTTTTGGGGGGGGGGGGGTCTTTTTAGTGGCCAGGCCGAGTGGTGTTCCCGGAGGCACTGGGACTATTTATGGTTCGAGGAAAGCCTGAGAGACTTCACCACGGACTGTTTGTCTTGGGCAAGGATTACGGTACAGTTTGACTGACAAAGAATAGCACAGGACTCGCAGCCAAAGCCTTTTCCTCTTCAGTTATAACTACAAATGTAAATGTTATATTTAGGAATTATACGGAATGCACAGTTGTTGGCCCCGCATAATAAGAACGACAAAAACAAAAACAACCATATTGTTCTTTCTGGTGTTAAACAGGTTATAAAACTTCCCAGAATCAGATATTGGTCAAAAAGATACTGAAATCTATCTTGATTATTATCATTACACCATACAATGTACCTATTGCATATACAGTATACAGACAAGGATGCTCTCCTAGAAGTGAAAGAATTATTAAATAAATGAAGCAATCGCATCAGGGGTGGATGAAAATTACGGCCCATTTTCCATGTCTCTATTGAAGACAACGTCAGGGGCCTTGTATTCTGAGAGTGGGGTCATGGTTTCCCTCCCTGGACTCGGATAAAGGCACTAATTGCAATTAGGTGTGGGGGCATCTTACACAAGAACCCGGAAAAAGTTATCCTGAAAAGAGTGAGCATGTGTGTGTGTGTGTGTGTCTGTGTTGGTGTGCATGCCTGGTGATGGATGGGAATCATTGTCAAAACAACAAACGCAACAGTTCTAATTAAGGCCCACTCCGATATGTAAATATCTTCATCGTGGTCACATTAACGAAGGCCAACTCAAAACGTCTTTGTTAGGGCAATATGACAAAATAAGCCCGGCAGACTTGATAGATCTTGACAGGAGCACATTCCGTCAAATGGCACCTTTCTCTGAGAAGAATAGAGGACCATTGTACAGTGTGTGTGCAATCTAGAGCAGTGCAGCTCATTGACCCTCACTCACATGTCCTTTCCAGCCTTGATTATCCCTGCCTACTCAAGCCCATGATGTGTTTACTTTTTCCCCGCAAAAAGATGTGGTGATTTCTATCCTGTTCTTTTTCCTTTTCATGTTGGGATAGGACGACTAAGAGTCTAGGGCGATGGCGCTGATTCGCCGCTATCTGCTGGTGGTAGTGTTGTGGATTGGGGTCAGAGAAGGGGCCGGTGGTGAGCAGATGAAGCAGGCCCAGGCTCCTCTTATCCCTCATCGGCCCTTCATCGTAGTGTGGAACGCCCCCACAGAGTCCTGCCGCCTTCGCTTCAAGGTGGACCTGGACCTCAGCGTCTTTGACATCGTGGCCAACCTCAACGAGACCCTTAGCGGGCCCAATGTCACCATCTTCTACCATAGCCACCTGGGCTATTATCCTTACTACGCCAGCTCTGGGAACCCCATCAACGGGGGCCTGCCCCAGAACCAGAGCCTGTCCAAGCACCTGAGCAAGGCCAGGGCCGACATCGACAAGCTCATCCCTCACAAGGACTTCCGAGGCCTGGGTGTCATTGACTGGGAGAACTGGAGGCCCCAGTGGGTGCGCAACTGGGGCTCGAAGGACATCTACCGCAACAAGTCCAAGGAGCAGATACGGAAGCTCCATCCAGATTGGCCTGAGAGCAAGGTGGAAAATGAGGCCAAGGAGGCCTTTGAGAGGGCCGGACAGGCCTTTATGAACAATACTCTACTGTTGGCCGAAAGTCGACGACCTGACGGCCTCTGGGGCTTCTACTTGTTCCCCGACTGCTACAACTATGGCTACAAGACGCACCCGCATCGCTACACAGGAGAATGCCCCAACGTGGAGCCTGTCCGAAATGACCATCTGATGTGGCTTTGGAGGGAGAGCACAGCTCTCTACCCCTCCGTGTACCTAGACTATGAACTCATGTCCTCGGCCAACACCGTCAAGTTTGTCCACTACCGCGTCAAAGAGGCCATGAGGATTGCCTCCATCGCACGCACCGACTTCACCCTGCCTGTGTTCGTCTACTCTAGACCCTTCTATGCCTACACCTTCACGGTCCTCTCAGAGGTGAGAAGGATTACTAATAACTGGTGATGTTGCTGTTGGTTCAAGAATGAAAATGGTGTTAGAACAGTGCTAAATATTCCAACACATTTTTAGTGCTTTTTAACACAAGTTAGCGCTTTTTATAATTTGTGCAAGGTTTGTATTGCCTTTCAGTCATTGTGATAAACCACCTAACCTCTGCATTTTTCTGTTAAGTCACTTGTCTTGTCTCCTGCCATGTTCAGGTGGATAAAAAGCTATTAATCTCCCAGAAGCTTCTGGAACTGTCAGAGTAATGAGTGGATTGCTTAGTCTCAGCTATGAAATCTCACATGACCTTTAATTTATTTACAATACATGGGCTCCATTCAGAAACATCCCCTAGCCCTTAACCCCTATAGGCACTTGAGTAGATCTGAAATAACTGGATAGTTTAACCATTTCTACCTTGCCCTCTGATTGGCTGGGTGGATATTACTTACCTACAGTATTTGAACCTTTCAGGTGTATTAAAGTACCTATAGAGAGGTGATATAGGGCTTATTCTGGATTGGGCCATGATCTCTATTTTGAGTTTCAGGGTGTAAAACATGAGAATGTACCAGTCAACATTGATCACTGGAGCAGGTCAAGTATTCACCTCACTTTGACCTGAAGGGGAGACTGTGTTTGCAGTGTTACATCTTTTATTATGTCTCTCCTAGAGTGACCTGGTGCACACTATTGGAGAGAGTGCAGCTCTTGGGGCGTCAGGAGTGGTACTTTGGGGCTCCTCAGAATATGCTCGAACTCAGGTAAAGAAATAACACAGAAAACCATGTACAATATGATTGTTTTTATTTATTAATCCCGGATCTGAGGACCAACAGTGGGGCACCTTTTTTTGCCTGGAACATGTGATTTCAACTAATCATGTTCATAAAATGATAGTCTTATCAAGTTATGTCAAATCACAATTGATATTCTAATGTGATCCAAACATAGAAGTCTATAATGTACTGTACTGTACTGTATTGTACTTTACTGTACTCTACTGTACACTTAACTCAAGTAGAGTAAAGTAGAGTACAGTACAGTACAGGAAAGTAGAGTATAGTTCAGTACAGTACAGTGGAGTACAGTAAAGTACAGTACAGTATGGTACTCTGTACTCTGTACTGAACTATATTCTACTGTACTGTACCTCTGCTGTGCTGTACTGAACTATACTCCACTAGAGTTTCTTACAATTCACTGGGTCTAAATTCTTACAATCATTATTTTGGATTAATTTCAAGCTGTGCTATTTTCAATGTTCCTGATTAGGGCTATGGCGGTCATAACATTTTGTCAGCCGGTTGCTATTTCATTGGGGCCAGGAGTGAGAACCTAGACGAAGATGTCTGGTATCTCACTTGTTTGACCCAGTAACAATGGGAGAACTGATCTGCTGGTTTATTCTTGTCGGTTTTCGGTTGCAAGCAAGTTTATTTTAACACGTAATCTCTCATTAGTAGCATTTTAGGAAATCCAGCGCTAACCTGCAGCTGCACATTAAGTTCTCCATGTTGGTTACAATTGACCCAATATGTTTTTACCAAGCTCATCCTGTGTATTAGATTGAACATTTCAAGCCTTGATTCCCTCCATTCCAGTTTTAGAGGAAATCAAATGGAGAGAAAAAAAGATAAGCAAGTCAAGGGATAGTGCATGAAGTAAATTAACATACTGTGGGTGACATAAGGAAGGTTCATTCAATGTAACTATTATTCCCAGTGAACTGCAGACCTATTTTTAGCTATACTTTCACAGACACCTATACTTTCACCTACACCTATGCTGTGTATTTATGCTGTGCATCACATTGTGTTTGTGCCTCTGCCTGTCTATGTGCACCTCCAGAGAAACTGCCTGACCGTGAAGAAGTATATTGATGGCCCGTTAGGCCACTATGTCATCAACGTCACCTCAGCCGCCAAGCTGTGCAGCAAAGCCCTGTGCAAGAAGAATGGCAAGTGTGTGAGGAAGAGCCTCGACTCAGGAGCCTACCTCCACCTCAACCCCCGCTTCTTCCACATTCGCCGCAACCTGGGCCCCCGGGGTCCCCGCTTCCACGTGAGCGGCCATCTTAACAACCATGACATCCTGGACATGAAGCACAAGTTTACCTGCCAGTGCTACCAAGGCTGGACGGGGGTCTACTGCGAGATGCCCCAGATGCCACCGCTCCCTCCCATGCCCCGACCTAGGGACAACAGCCTGCTAGGGGACATACTGGTCATCTTGTCACTTCACTTCTCCTGTCTGTGTGTCATCATGTTCCTTGGTCTCTGCCTCATCATCAAGTGCTTGATACTGTAGAGAGAGGACTACCCAGCAAACTGGGAACATTCCCAGGACATTAAATAACATTCTTATTAAGTTCCAGCTAACATTAGGATGATTAACATCCCACAAACATATTTAATCACCAAATCTTTTTTTTATAAGAAATGTTTTAAATGAAATATAATTGGAATGTGCTCCTAACATTCACTAAATTGTTGTGCACAACATCTGTATAAACTACCACAGAACATTCCCCTAAGGTTCACATTAGGTTGCCAGGGAATATAATAACACAACATGGCGGTAATGTTCTCAGAACTTACTGGCGCAACAAAATGTGGATGAAATAGTGGTTGTGTGGAAACATTACCGGAGCGTTCTGCTGATTTTGATGGAATTGTTATTCAAAACAATAAGCAGGGAATATTCCTACAATGGTCTCATGAAGTTATAGTGTGACATTATGACATGATGTTCCAAAAACATCTCCGAACAAACTTTCTACATTTATGTCTGGATTCAAATGAATAGGTTCTGAAAAATCTGTCCCAATCATTCGAATTTTAAATATTTGGAAGTAGATATATTTCCTGGCTGTCATAAAACAATTGCCAGAAACTTTAACAGAATGCTGAAATCAATTCAATCCGACCCCAGTAGACAGATTAACATCCCAATTGCTTTCACTGGCAGAAAATCTATTGTCAAAATGCCACGGCTGAATATCTGTAGGTCAATGCTTCCCATGTCTCCCCCTTCTGGCTATTGGGATAAAATTCTTATTGTGGTTTCAAAATGTATATGGAAAGGTAAGCAATCCAGGATAAAAATAAAAAACATAACAAATGTACAAAGAGGGAAAGATGTAGGAGGACTATACGTACCAAACTTTAAATTGTATTTCCAGGCACTGACATTTCGCCCCATCCTAAATTGGTTTACTGATATTTCCCTTAAACAATGTAAACTACGTTTTGGTCCTATTGTTGCTCATACAATTTCTATTTGGCACATAATGGTTTGAGAACAGTCCAAGATTTGAAAAACACATTCACATTTCCAGGCATCTCTTTCTTTCTATATTTACAACTTCGGTCAGCTATGCTGGCCTATAGAGTATCTCGGGAAACCCAACTACCAAACCATCCAATGATGGGATTTATATATAAATGATCTGGGCTACCAAAAGGAGAAATCTCTTTCGTATATAAACAACTCTTGGAAAGCTCATATTCAGAGGTAGCCAATACAAAAGTATGGTCTACAGATCTAAGTGAATTTGAATAACCCTTTTAACTGGAAAAGAATACGGAAACACAACCTTAGAATCCCATAATCCGAACCATCAATATATATATTTTACATTTGTTCACAGACTGTATTTAATACCAAGGAAATGTTTTACTATGAAATTGGCCTTAATTTATTTTTTACTTTTCTTTTCCTGTATATACAGAATGTATTATTACTTAAACTCTAAAATATTATCAAAACTATCAATACTTTGTAGTTATGTACCTTTTGTAATGTTTTCTCTTTAAAATGTTTCTTCTTCTTTTGAGTGGCAGCCCATAGGTACAATGTGTAAAATAATGAATTGAAAATATATGAACGGAATAAGAAATCATAAACATTTAAATATTGTACCTGTAACCCCCCCCCCCCATGGAAAAAATGACAATAAAATAAAATAAATAAAATACAAATTTGGTCAAAAAACTAAAAGAAACACAGTGCGACTGTTAATGGAGAAGTCATCCTAAATACCTAAAACAACATGAAGGGAACATTCCCACTAGACTCTCATGAAGTTATAGTGTGAAGAAGGCACAGTGATGGCGAAACGTTAAATGACTGGGAGGTTATACATATGGAGCGTGTGACTCTCTTTGCTTGTTTAGCTTACGGTTTATTCACCTCTACACTAAATCCTTTTGCGAGAGTCTTATGAAGTTATTCTGTAACCTTATGACATGATGTTCCAATGATGTTCTATGAACATACTTCAATGATAATGGAAGTGGCTCTGAAAACGTCACTGCAATGCTCTGCCAATATTGATGTGCCATATTATTATACGAAGTTGCCAAACTTTGAAACTTAGCATCATGTAAACATATTGAAATGCCATTTTTAGACTATCTAATTAGGTTATTGTCCAAATATAGTTATAACTAGGGCTGGGCGACATTGCCAAAATATAATATCACAATATATATATTTCTTTCTGAATCCATTTGGCAGTATTTTATGTTTTATGTTCAAAAAAAGGGGAAATTTAAAATGCAATTTGGTAAATGGCAAAAAATATAAATAAATGGCCCCAGCCATTAGGGTACTAGGGGGTAACGTGCCCCCCTAAGAACAATGTCTAATTGCTGACATAAAAAGGCAACTTTGGATAAAATAACATTTGTGGATGAAGGTCATGTTTAGGCGAATAAAGTATAAGGGGAAATAAACAGTCTACACTTTTTTAGTTAGTTAATGATATGTTGTTTTTAGAAAAGGGGCGTTTGTTTTAAGTTCCCGGGGAAACTGTTCCCGGAGGTGCCAGTTACCCCGGTAGAAGATTATGGCATAGTGTTTCACACAAGTTGTCACAACTCAGAATAAGACCCCGATGCAGACAGTATGAATAACAGACGTTTATTATAAAACAGGGGGCAGGCAAATGACAGGTCAAGGGCGGGCAGAGGTCGGTAATCCAAGGCAGAGTCCGTAAGGTACAAGGTGGCAGGCAGACTAAGGGTCAGGTCAGGCAGAGGTCAGTAATCTAGCTCAGTGTCAAAAGGTACAGAACGACAGGCAGGTTCAGGGTCAGGGCAGGCAGAATGACCAAAACCGGGATAACTATAAAACAGGGGCTCAAGAACACAGGAGTACGAAAAACACGCTGGTAGGCGTAATGAGACAAGATGAACTGACAACAGATAACACAGATATAAATGCACAGGGGATAAATGAGGAAGATGGGCGACACCTGGAGGGGGGTGGAGACAAACAAAGACAGGTGAAACAGATTAGGGTGTGACACACGTGTGTTAAAATCCGTGTAATCAGTTATATTTAGAAATTATTTCGAAACTAATACTTAAAAGCAAAGTTGTTGGCTTATTTTAATTATTTTAATAAAATATGGAGGGGAGGGGGAATGGTGTTGCACATGTCACCATTAATATACTCACTAATCAAATCAAATCACATTTTATTTGAATACAACAGTGAAATGCTTACTTACAAGCCCTTAACCAACATTGAAGTTAAGAAAATAACAAATAATTAAAGAGCAGCAGTAAATAACAATAACGGGGCTATATACAGGGGGTACCTGTTATGCAGGTGAGTGAGGACCCAAAAGCGACTTAACAGAAACTGAGTTTATTAAAGTCCAAACAGGGAAAACATAATCCTCAATCTTAACAGGAGATGTCCAAACAGGGAAAACATAAATCCTCTAGTTGTTGAGGAGAATTGCAGGACAAGCGGCAACAGGCTGCAGGTCCCTTCGGGTAGGCGCGGGCCGTAGCGGACAGAGACACCTGCTCACACGCAGCATCTGAAGAAAAGGCAAAACACGACAGGACAAGGGCACAGCAAACAAGAATCTGACAAGGACAGAGGCAGAAACCGAGAGAGAAATAGAGACCTAATCAGAGGGCAAAATAGGGGACAGGTGTGAGAGAGTAAACAAGGTCGTTAGGAGAATGAGGAACAGCTGGGAGCAGGAACGGAACGATAGAGAGAGAGGGATAGAGAGAGAGAAAGAAACCTAATACGACCAGCAGGGGGAAACAAAGAGAAGAGAAAGCACAGGGACAAGACATGACAATACAATACATGACAGTACCGGTACAAAGTCAATGGCGGGGGCACCGGTGTCAAGTTAATTGAGGTAATACATACATGCAGGTAGAGTTATTAAAGTGACTATGCATTGACAATAACAGGGAGTAGCAGCAACGTATAAGAGGGAGGGGGGCAACGCAAATAGTCTGGGTAGCCATTTGATTAGCTGTATACAAGTCTTATGGCTTGTAGGTGCCTTTTGGGCCCAGACTTGGCACTCCGGTAAAACTTGCAGTGCGTTAACAGAGAAAACAGACCATGACTTGGGTGGCTGGAGTCTTTGACAATTTTTAGGGCCTTCTTCTGACACCACCTGGAATAGATGTCCTTGATGGCAGGGAGTTAGGCCCCAGTGATGTACTGGGCCGTACGAACTACCCTCTGTAGCACCTTACGGTCAGATGCCGAGCGGTTGCCATACCAAACAGTGATGCAGCCAGTCAAGATGCACTCAATGATGCAACTGTAGAACTTTTTGAGGGCCACACCAAATCTTTTCAGCCTCCTGCTGGGGAAGAAGTGTTGCCGTGCCCTCTTCACTACTGTGTCGGTGTGTTTGGACCATGACAGGTCCTTAGTGATGTGGACACCGAGGAACTGGAAGTTCTCGAACCACTCTTCTACAGCCCCGTCAATGTGAATTGGGGCATGTTCGGAACAGATGGTGCGCTCACGCATGGTTCAGCCCTGCCACATCCGACAAGCATCAGAGCCGGTGTAGTAAGATTAGATCTTAGTCCTGTATTGCCGCTTTGCCTGTTTGATGGTTCATCGTAGGGCGTGGCTGGATTTCTTAAAAGCATCCAGATTAGTGTCCTGCTCCTTGAAAGTGGCAGCTCTAGCCTTTAGCCCAGGGCGGTTGTTGCCTGTAATCCATGTGGGTGCTCCTCAATGCCATCGGATGAATCACAGAACATATTCCAGTCTGTGCTAGTGAAACATACTTAGCATCCACTTTATCAGACTACTTCCATATTGAGCGCGTCACTGGTGCTTCCTATTTGATTTTGCTTGTAAGCAGGAATCAGGATAGAGTTATGGTCCAATTTGCCAAATGGAGGGCAGGGGACAATCTTTGTATGTAGAGTAAACGTGATCTAGAGTTTTTTCCCCCCTCTAGTAGCACGAGTGACATGCTGGTAGAAATGAGGTACAACAAAGTTTTCCTGCATTAAAATCACTGGCCACTAGGAGCTCCGCTTCAGGATGAGAATGTTCTTGTTTGCTTATGGCCCTATACAGCTTGTTGAGTGCGGCCTTAGTGCCAGCATCAGCTTGGGGTGACAAATAGACAGCTATGAAAAATACAGACAAAAACTCTCTCTGTAAATAGTATGGTCTACAGCTTATCATGAGGTATTCTATCTCCGGTGAGTTAGAATACTGGACTCTTATGTCCTGCCGGTTCTGTTTCTACTGTGAAGAAAATCAAATTCACTGCGGCACTATAAGTGATGTTAGGCCCGAGATGAAGTCGGGATCCGGCAAACCGTGCCAATATATCCTCCAAACACCAGCTTCGAGGGCATTATGACTTTTATACAATGGTTTACCAACATAGTCAAATAATGATTGACATATTGTCATTAGGAACTTTATTGTGATTAATTTATTCATACTATTTCATCCTTCCACAAGGTATAGTCCCGACACAAATCTACTGTCGCTACCCAAGCCGGCTAGTCGTTCATTCTATCGGTTCGGTTGCCAGAGATGAGACACAGTCGTTCAGTCTTTTTGTTTTGTATCTATGTATGGGACCAAGTTGTTTGTTGTAAATGTTCCATTGTCATACTGGTTGCTAGCTTGCCAACTACAGCTAACTTACAGTCACATCAAACAGTGCAGCCAGAATAACAACAGTAGCTGCATTTGCATAAACTATTTTCTAGTGACATTTATTTGGATGCATCCATAACAATGAGGGAATGAGGTGTAATTTCGCCTGGCATAGAAAATGTGCTCGCTCGTGAGG
Source organism: Oncorhynchus keta (assembly GCF_023373465.1). Lineage (NCBI taxonomy): Eukaryota > Metazoa > Chordata > Actinopteri > Salmoniformes > Salmonidae > Oncorhynchus > Oncorhynchus keta. The sequence continues at coordinate 13,766,066 of NC_068437.1, read as the reverse complement.
ACACTTTTGTTCAGAGGTGCTAGCCAACAACACATCTAACACAATCACCTCAAACTGAAGCTGGAAAAACTGCAAATTAGCTGCATTTCGTTTTGTTTTACCTTTTTTTCAATTGACATTTCTTTGTATATATCCATTTCAATTATACCAGCTGATTCATGTCACTGCCCTATCCCATCTGGACAAGAGGAATACCTATGTAAGAATGATGTTCATTGACTATAGCTCAGCCTTCAACACAATATTACTCTCCAAGCTCATCATTAAGCTCGGGGCCCTGGGTCTGAACCCCACCCTGTGCAACTGGGTGCTGGATTTCCAGATGGGCCACCCCCAGGTGGTGAAGGGAGGAAACAACATCGCCACTTGGCTGAGCCTCAACACAGAGGCCCCACAAGAGTGCATGCTCAGCCCCCTCCTGTACTCCCTGTTCACCTGTTCACTCATCATCAAGTTTGCAGACGACAACAGTTGTAGGCTTGATTACCAAAAATGACAAGACAGCCTACAGGGAGGAGGTGAGGGCCCTGGCGGAGTGGTACCAGGAAAATAACCTCTCCCTCAACGTCAACAAAATGATTGTGGACTTCAGGAAACAGCAGAGAGAGCACGCCCCTATCCACATCGACGGGACCGCAATGGAAAAGGTGAAAAGCTTCAAGTTCCTCAGCGTACACATCACCGAAGATCTGAACAGACGGCCCACACAGACGGTGTGGTGAAAAAGGCACAACAGCATCTCTTCAACCTCAGGAGGCTGAAGAAATTTGGCTTGGACCCTAAGACTCTCACAAACATTTATAGATGCACAATCGAGAGCATCCTGTTGGGCTGTATCACCGCCTGGTATGGCAACTGCACTGCCCACAACAGCAGGGCTCTCCAAAGGGTGGTGCGGTCTGCCTAATGCGTCACCGGGGACACACTGCCTGCCCTGCAGGACACTTACAGCACCAGATATGACAGGAAAGCCGAAAAGATCATCAAGGACGTCAACCACCCGAGCCACGGCCTGTTCACCCCGCTACCATCCAGAAGGCGAGGTCAGTACAGGTGCATCAAAGCTGGGACCGAGAGACTGAAAAACAGCTTCTATCTCAAGGCCATCACTAGCCGCTACTGCCCGGTTACTCAACCCTTCACCTTAGACATGGAATCACTGGACACTTGAATAATGTTTACATACTGCTTTACTCACTTTACATGTACTATATACTGTATTCTATCCTAGTCAATGCCACTCCGACATTGCTCGTCCTAATATTTATATATTTTTTAACTCCAATCTTTTACTTTAGATTTGGGTGTATTGTTGTGAATTGTTAGATATTACTGAAATTGTTGGAGCTAGGAACACAAGCATTTTGTTACACGCGCAATAAAATCTGCTAAATGAACTCAGCAAAAAAAGAAAACGTCCATTCACTCTCAACTGTTTTTATTTTCAGCAAACTTAACATGTGTAAAGATTTGTATGAACAAAACAAGATTCAACAACTGAGACATAAACTGAACAAGTTCCACAGACATGTGACTAACAGTAATTGAATCATGTGTCCCTGAACATACAACGGGTGGGGGGGATCAAAATCAAAAGTAACAGTCAGTATCTGGAGTGGCCACTAACTGCATTAAGTACTGCAGTGCATTTCCACCTCATGGACTGCACCAGATTTGCCAGTTCTTGCTGTGAGATGTTACTCCACTCTTCCACCAAGGCACTTGCAAGTTCCCAGACTTTTCTGGGGGGAATGGCCCTAGCCCTCACCCTTCGATCCAACAGGTCCTAGACGTGCTCAATGGGATTGAGATCCGGGCTATTCGCTGGCCATGGCAGAACACTGACATTCCTGTCTTGCGGGATATCACGCACAGAACGAGCAGTATGGCTGGTGGCATTGTCATGCTGGAGTGGTGGTCATGTCAGGATGAGCCTGCAAGAAGGGTACCACATGAGGGAGGAGGATGTCTTCCCTGTAACGCACAGCATTGAGATTTCCTGCAATGACAACAAGCTCAGTCCGATGATGCTGTGAAACACCGCCCCAGACCATGACGGACCCTCCAGCTCCAAATCGATTCAGCTCCAGAGTACAAGCCTTGGTGTAACGCTAATTCCTTCGACGATAAACACGAATCTGACCACCGCCCCGGTGAGACAAAACCGCGACTTTTCAGTGAAGAGCACTTTTTTTTCACACCGGTGATGTCTGGTGAGGTCCTGCCTTACAACAGGTCTACAAGCCCTGAAACAGTGTTTAAACCCTTTACAATGAAGATCGGTGAAGTTATTTGAATCTTTATGAATTATATTTGAAAGACAGGGTCCTGAAAAAGGGACGTTCCTTTTTTGGCTGAGTTTATGTGTATGTGACCAATACAATTTGATTTGATGATTTCGACTGGCTGAGAATCACTGCCTGTCTGTCTCGTCCCGACTCCAGACACGTTCATTACCATCGGACTGCTGGAGATCGAATTTGAATATTGAAACAATGTTGCAAATGTCAGAGAGACAGACAGACAGCAAGGTTTATATAAACATCCCTGTTGTTGAAAACTAAATGTTAGTCTAAAATAAATGTTAAATAATGTCGATGCTTTTTATAGTGGAGATCAAGTTTATAAATTGCCTGGCTGGGATGATGAGACAGTGGATTGCGCAGTTACATGGAACAGAGTAAATAGGCATTTAAATGTCATAGATTTGGCCTGTGGTAACTTGTGGAATAGACACTAGCTGGAATGCGGTTTTAACCAATCGGCACTCAGGATTAGAACCACCCGTTGTATAAGTAAGGGATAATCAACAAGGGCTATGCTTTCTATGGAAATGAATGAATGACGTGGACCATGGTGTTCCGTTATTTTCCAGAAAACATATAGAGCTTGATTATCCCTTTTACACCATGGCTATATGTGTAGTGTGTTCATTTGCCTGTAGAAATGTGTTCAACATCCACTAAAGTAGCTAGCAGGTTTACTAGATAGTGACAGTAGTTGTGGTGGTACCCAAACAAACAGACTTGCTTGTTTATCTAATCAAACCTTCAGGGCTGAGGTTATGGGTCCGCCCTACCATACACTGCTTGCCCATCAAAATAAAATATTGAAACATTTATCATTTATTTGACCAAAAAGCACACGACAACCTCAGATAAAGCATCCGATTGAGCGAAACAGCGCCCCTCTGTCTAAGTATGTTTAGACCATGCATCTGATGCTGTTTAAACAAAAACAGAATGGAATGTCATACTATTTCTGGCCAGACCGGATCAGATACCCCTCGGATGCTTTCTCTGGTTATAGTTTCAGCAGAGAGGAAGACGGCTCACTCAACAAAATCTGTCCAGAATACGCCCAATGTGTTTTAATGGGCATATTATGCAGATCTAAGCTTTTAGCCTGCCTTCCCACACAGCCTTTGTGACAAGACTCCCATTGTTAGGGCAGAGGCATGAGCATCTTGTCATTATATATAGATCTCTAGTTTCAGCCTCTTGCGAATTGGAAAGGAAAGTCGGCACTGTTCGGAAGCTGGCTTCCCCTAAAGTAAATTGACGTTTTGGCAAAATTATATAATTTCTCCGGTTTTAATAAAATCATTCAAAATACTTCACCAGAAAGCATGAGTTAGCCACAGAGGATCATTAGCTTCTTAAAAAAAATAGCTGTGGATTGATTCAAATCACAAGTGTGTAAGCCTGTGCGTATTTGGGAAGCCTGAAATTTGGGCAGCATGTGTGGCAATAGGCCTTGTTGATTGAGTTGCGGCAGTCAGTAAAAAAAAAAAAAAAAAGACAACATCCCTTGAATATAATTGAAAATGTTGCAACAAGAATAAGGGGAGGGGTGTGTGGCGAGGATATGGCATGTCTCTCTCCAGAATACATGCATTCAGCTCTCCAGAATGTCCTCAGCCGTCTCCCACCAATTGTTGTGCATTCACCGTGTGAATGGTTTTCCCTTTGATTGTACATTTTTGATCAATTCCCTATTACATACATCACCAGTAGGCTCAGTAAATGTACCTTTTAATCCTCTGTCATTTGGTTACATTAATTTCTGTTAATGCATGTATGTATTACAGTCATTTAGCCTACCGTTCTCATTATCGGAGTGGAAACTTTGTTTGCAGAGCTATCAACCTGCTACACTTGTGAGAAACAGGTTTTGGTTAATTTCATAACCATCATTTATGAGTTTAGTCAATTTCAAAAACAAAAATTGAGTGCTCCATGTGAGCATGTGTCTGGTTTCTCTCTAGGAACATACAGAGGGAGCTTGTGTGCCTGAGCATGCATAGAAGTAGGTCTAACTGGCCTGCTATGTGCATACAGAGCATTCGGAAAGAATTCAGACACCTTCACATTTCCCACATTTTGTTATGTTACAGGCTTATTTGGGGCGGCAGGTAACCTAGTCGTTAGAGCGTCTGAGTTTACTAGATAGTAAACTAGACAACCAAAAGGTTGCTGGATCGAATCTCTGAGCTGACAAGGTAAAAATCTGTCGTTCTGCCCCTGAGCAAGACAGGTAACCCACTGTTCCCTGGTAGGCTGTCATTCTAAATAAGAATGTTCTTAACTGACTTGCCTATTGAAGGTAGAAATTCTAATTAATATATATATATATATATATATATATATATATATATACACATACATACACACGATACCTCATAATAACGAAGTGAAAACAGGTTTTTATACATTTTTGCAAATGTATTAAAACTAAAAACACCTTATTTTCATAAGTATTCAGACCCTTTGCTACAAGACTAGAAATTGAGCTCAGTTGCATTCAGTTTCCATTGATCATCCTTGAGATGTTTCTACAACTTGATTGAAGTCCCCCTGTGGTAAATTCAATTGATTGAATAGGATTTGGAAAGGCACACACCTGTCTATATAAGGTCCCACAGTTGACAGTGCATGTCAGAGCAAAAACCAAGCCATGAGGTCGAAGGAATCGTCCTTAGAGCTCAGAGACAGGATTGTGTAGAGGCATAGATCTCAATAAGGGCAGAAAAATATTTCTGCAGCATTGAAGGTCCCCAAGAACACAGTGTCTTCCATCATTCTTAAATGGAAGAAGTTTGGATCCACCAAAACCTTTCCTAGAGCTGGCTGCCCGGCCAAACTGAGCAATCGGGGGAGAAGGGCCTTGGTCAGGAAGGTGACCAAGAACTTGATGGTCACTCTGACAGAACTCCAGAGTTCCTCTGTGGAGATGGGAGAATCTTCCAGAAGGACATCCATCTCTGCAGCATTCCACCAATCAGGCCTTTGTTAGAGGGGCCAGACGCAATCCGATCCTCAGTAAAAGGCACATGACAGCATGAATGCCAAGCTTCACATGTGGAGGAAATCTGGCACCATCCCTACGGCGAAGCATGGTGGTGGCAGCGTAATGATGTTTTTCAGCGGCAGGGACTAGAAGACTAGTCAGGATCGAGGGAAAGATGAACGAACGAAAGAGATCCTTTACGAAAACCTGCTCCAGAGCACTCAGGACCTCGACAATGACCCTAAGGACAACGGCCCATTCTCTCAACCAGCTTCACCTGGAATGCTTTTCCAGCAGTCTTGAAGAAGTTCACACAAATTCTGAACACTCGCTGGCTGCTTTTCCTTCACTCTGTTGTCCAACTCATCCCAAACCATCTCTTTTGGGTTGTTGTCAGGTCATCTGATGCATCATTCCACCACTCTCCTTCTTGGTCAAATAGCCCTTACACAGCCTGGAGGTGTGATGGGTCATTGTCCTGTTGAAAAACAAATTATAGTCCCACTCAGCGCAAACCAGATGGGATGGCGTATCGCTGCAGAATGCTGTGGTAGCCATGCTGGTTAAGTGTGCCTTGAATTCTAAATAAATCATTGACAGGATCACCAGCAAAGCAACCCCACACCATCACACCACGCTTCACGGTGCGAACCACACATGTGGAGATCATCCGTTCACCTACTCTCTCTCAAATTTGGTTTCATCAAACCAAAGGACAGATTTTCAACTAGTCTCTTCTTCGCATTGGTGTCCTTTAGTAGTAGTTTCTTTGCAGTAATTCAATCATGAAGGTCTGATTCATGCCGTCTCTTCTTACCAGTTGATGTTGAGATGTCTCTTTTGAACAGTGTTACGAATCCCTTTTGGCCCGACAGTCAAGGGGAGATGGTAACGAGACCCGTAACATAACTCATGCAAATTATAATAGTGAAAAAGTAAAAGTGAGAACGAGATAACCACAGACAACTAAATTACCGTCAAACACATGGTTTATTAGAAAACACACAGTAATGGGGGGAGCAGGAAAAGGGGCTGAGCTGGACCCAAGGAAAGAAATAATAAGTATTCAAAAACACCCCTAAGCTAGGACTAGCCTATTTCAACAACAGCTAACTAACTAACCAAAAATACAGTGGGTGGTCCGCCCAGTTCTAACTAGTGTTTTTAACAAAGTTTACCTACAGGTAGTGTATGCCCATGGGCGACTTGTCTTGGTTCCCCCTTTTCCCACCAGCAAACAAATAAACACCATAACCAAAAACAATACTCACAGGTGAGGACAAAGTGATATGGAAGTACTCAAACAAAAGATAGCTCAATACATAAAGAGCGATAGCGAGACATAGTAGGAGAGGGTGAAACAGAGCGATCTACAGACATATGGCATTTACAGAGCGATTGAGCTCTAGAGCAAACAACTGACAGGGTTTTTAAATCAAGGGAAAGGAACTATGATTGGGTAGGAAACAGGAGGAGGTGTGTCTTCTGATTGATGATTGATTGGTGACTGATTGGGGAGTGATGATTTTCACCTGTGAGGGGAGAAGGAGAGAAAAGAACACAGGATACACACACACACACAGGATACCTGTATCCACTCCCACCATTAAAAGAGCAACCCTAGGGGGGATTGCGACCACAGTATTTACACAACATACCCACAAGATCAACACAGTCAACCTTCAAAACATACAAAAATCATTATGTTACACACGAGACAAAGCATCTGCTACTACATTATCTGAACCCTTTTTGTGGCGGATCTCCAAATTATAATTCTGTACAACAAGCGCCCAACGCATAAGGCGCTGGTTCTGGTTGTACATCCGGTGGAGAAACACTAAGGGGTTGTGGTCAGTATATACAATCACTGGTAGGGCACTGGAACCAATATATACTTCAAAGTATTGCAGAGATAACAATAAAGCAAGAGCTTCTTGTTCTATTGTTGCATAGTTTGTTTGACAGTTATTACATTTTCGTGAAAAATAACAAACGGGATGATCCACTCCACTCTTGTCCTGCTGCAGTAGAACAGCACCAGCTCCTCTGGCACTAGCATCTACCTCAAGTTTGAACGGTTGTTCAAAATCCGGAGCAGCAAGTACAGGGGTACTACATAAGAAGTCTGTCGCAGATTCAAAAGCTCTCTTACAATCAGGGGATTGATTGGTGACTGATTGGGGAGTGATGATTTTCACCTGTGAGGGGAGAAGGAGAGAAAAGAACACACACACACACAATACCTGTATCCGTAACAAACAGTTGATTTTGAGATGTGCCTGTTACTTTTACTCCGTGAAAAATTTATTTGGGCTGCAATTTCTGAGGCTGGTAACTTATCCTCTGCAGCAGAGGTAACTCTGGGTATTCCTTTCCTGTGGTGGTCCTCATGGGAGCCAGTTTCATCATAGTGCTTGATGGTTTTTGCAAATGCACTTGAAGAAACATTTAAAGTTCTTGAAATGTTCCAGATTGACAGACCTTCATGTCTTAAAGTAATGATGGACTGGGGTTTCTCTTTGCTTATTTGAGCTGTTGTTGCCTTAACCATAATATGGACTTGGTCTTTAACCAAATAGGACAATCTTCTGTATACCACCCGTACCTTGTCACAACACAACTGATTGGCTCAAACACTTATTTTTCTTAACAGCATTGTTGGTTAAGGGCTTATAAGTAAGCATTTCATTGTAAGGTCTTTAATAATAATAATATAATATATGCCATTTAGCTGACGCTTTTATCCAAAGCGTTACAGTCATGTGTGCATACATTCTACGTATGGGTGGTCCCGGGAATCGAACCCACTACCCTGGCATTACAAGCGCCATGCTCTACCAACTGAGCCACAGAAGGACCACTTTAAACCTGTTGTTTTCGTCGTATGTGACAAATATAATTGTATTTCATTTTTTCATGTAAATCTTGGTAGGGCAAAATCCCCCCAAAATGGTTAGATGCATAGCAGCAAAGCCACTACACAACAAACACTGTAACGGTGACAAACGGTGCCCACAAACTGTTAGGGCCTACATAAACTGTTAGGGCCTACATAAACTGTTAGGGCCTACATAAACTGTTAGGGCCTACATAAACTGTTAGGGCCTACATAAACTGTTAGGGCCTACATAAAGCTGTCCCAACAGCAGAGATTTATTTTCAGCACCATGGAGTGCTGAGTTCCCAGTTGTCCTTATGTCACTGAAGTCTGAGATTTCCCAGTTCCGAGTTTCCAGGTGTTTTCAACACGGCAGGAGTCATGCTGGATTGACAGTCTCAACGTCAACAGTGAATAGGAAACTCCGGGATCCTGGCCTTCTAGGCAGAGTTCCTCTGTCCAGTGTCTGTGTTCTTTTGCCCATCTTAATCTTTTCTTTGTATTGGCCTGTCTGAGATATGGCTTTTTCTTTGCAACTCTTCACCTCTTCACTGTTGACATTGTGACTGGTGTTTTGTGCGTACTATTTAATGAAGCTGCCAGTTGAGGACTTGTGAGGTGTTTGTTTCTCAAACTAGACACTCTAATGTACTTGTTCTTTTGCTCAGTTGTGCACCGGGGCCTCCCACTCCCCTTTCCAGTCTGGTTAGAGGCAGTTTGCACTGTTCTGTGAAGGGAGTAGTACACAGTGTTGTCCGAGATGTTCATTTTGTTGGCAATTTCTCGCATGGAATAGCCTTCATTTCTCAGAACAAGAATAGACTGACGAGTTTTAGAAGAAAGTCTTTGTTGTTTGAGCCTGTAGTCGAACCCACACATGCTGATGCTCCACGAGTCTGAAGGACAGTTTTATTTATTTAATTTTTTAATCAGCACAGCAATGTTCAGCTGTGCTAACATAATTGCAAAAGGGTTTTCTAATGATCAATTAGTCTTTTAAACGATAAACTTGGATTAGCTAACACAACGTGCAATTGGAACACAGGAGTGATGTTTGCTGATAATGGGCCACTGTACGCCTATGTAGATATTCCATAAAAAAATCAGCCGTTTCCAGCTACAACAGTCATTTACAACATTAACAATGTCTACACTGTATTTCTGATCAATTTGATGTTATTTTAATGGACAAAAAATGGACCCCAAACCTTTGAACGGAAGTCTATGTTGTTGTTTTTTAGCTAAACAGGTGGGGCGCAAAACAGGTGGGGCTCAAAACAGGTGGGGCTCAAAACAGGTGGGGCTCAAAACAGGTGGGGCTCAAAACAGGTGGGGCTCAAAACAGGTGGGGCTCTGCCCTGAATGACGGGTCGCCACTGATTACAGTACATGGTGCAAGTGATCAATGCTGTTTGGGATTATGTGCAGATTATTATAGCAATTATGAAGAATTCCACAGGCCAGCAACCCTGAACATGCATGCTTTCTATGATTAAATAACAATACATTTATTGTTACAGTAACTTTATATGGGGACATGGATGTGTTACTCATTTTAAGGTTGAATAAATACTGTTACATTTGTTTGTAAGAGACTTAACATTAGGCTATTTACTGTTTTGCAAAAAATAGTATTGAATTGTGTTTGATTGACAATGCAGACAAATATCAACATCGAAAGGAGATGTATCTACTGCTTGAATAGTTCCACCAGCCACTGGCTTAATCCTATTCATTAACTTGTATTTTTGTTTGAGATGGAGATGTGAATCCAACATATCATTTGTTGACAAGTTATAAGGCCATTTACCGTATTGCAAAAGTGATATTGAATTGTGTTTGGTTGTCAACGCAACCAAATATCAACATTTGAAGAAGATGTATCTTCGGCTTGGACAGCTCCACAAGTGCCACTGATTCTGGCTTTAATTCCAGACTGTCTTCAAATGATTAGTTGATATGATGGATTCACATCTCCATTTCAACCAAAAATCTAAATAAAAAAATGGGACTAAATCAAATCAAACTTCAAATGAACTTTAAATTCAGTTTGATTTGATTGAATCCTATCCTTTAACTTGTTTTTGGTTGAGATGGAGACGTGAATCCAACATACTTTATTTATTATTAACTTGTAGATTCCATTTGAAATCAACCAAAGCTTGGTATTTGGCATTTGATTAGGATCCCCATTAACCGCCCTTGCTTTCGCTGTCTGGCCGGCTCCCCTCTCTCCAATGGGGTTCTATGCCTCTGACCCTATTATGGGGGCTGAGTCACTGGCTTACTAGTGCTCCTCCATCCCTAGGAGGGGTGCGTCACTTGAGTGGGTTGGGTCATTAACGTATCTTCCTGTCTGGTTTTGCGCCCCCTCGGCCCCTGTGCGGTGGAGGAGATCTTTGTGGGCTATACCCAGCCTTGTCTCAAGGTAGTAAGTTGATATCCCTCTAGTGGTGTGGGGGCTGTGCTTTGGAAAAGTGGGTAGGGTTATATCCTGCCTGGTTGGCCCTGTCCAGGGGTATCGTCGGACGAGGCGATACCCCCGTCTCAGCCTCCAATATCTATGCTTGTCACGCCCTGACCTTAAAGAGCCGTTTTATTTCTCTATTTGGTTCTCTATTTGGTTAGGTCAGGGTGTGATTTGGGGTGAGCATTCTATGTTGTTTGTTTCTATGTTTTGCCCGGGTATGGTTCTCAATCAGGGACAGCTGTCTATCGTTGTCTCTGATTGGGAATTATACTTAGGCAGCCTTTTTTACTTTTGGTAGTTGTGGGTAGTTAGTTGTCTTTGTTTGTGCATGTATAGCCTTACAGAGCTTCACTGTCATTTTTTTTTGTATTATTGTTTTTTTGGTGACATTTGCAAATAAAGAAGAATGTTCGTTTACCACGCTGCACGTTGGTCCATTCCATACGACGATCGTGACCATGCTGCAATAATCTGTGTGCCAGGGGACTAGGGACAGTCTGTTATATCTGGCGTAATTATCCTGTTTTATCTGGTGTCCCGTGTGAATTTAAGTATGCAACCTTTAACTCTCTCTCTCTCCCTCCCAGAGGACCTGAGCCCTAGGACCAAGCCTCAGGAGTACCAGGCCTGATGACTCCTGGCTGTCCCTAGTCCACCTGGTCGTGCTGCAGCTATGGAACCCAGACCTGTTCACCGGACGTGCTACCTTGTCCCGGACCTGCTGTTTTTGAGAGTCTGCTCTCTCTCTCTCTCTCTCTCTCTCTCTCTCTCTCTCTCTCTCTCTCTCTCTCTCTCTCTCTCTCTCTCTCTCTCTCTCTCTCTCTCTCTCTCTCTCTCTCTCTCTCTCTCTCTCTCTCTGCTCTCTCTCGCTCTCTCTCTCTCTCGCTCTCTCTCTCTCTCTCTCTCTCAATTCAATTCAATCGAAGGGCTTTATTGACATGGGATACATATGCTAATGTTTTTTTCAATGTGTTAAGTAATTATCTTTTTGTTTTTCTCAAAGCAAGTGAAGTAGATAATAACCAATACAAATTAACAGTAAACATTACACTCACAAAAGTTCCAAAAGAATAAAGACATTTCAAATGTCATATTATGTGCAAATAGTTAAAGTACACAAGGCAAAATAAATAAACATAAATATGGGTTGTATTTACAATGGTGTTTGTTCTTCACTGGTTGACCTTTTCTTGTGGCACAGGTCACACATATTGCTGCTGTGATGGCACACTGTGGTATTTCACCCAATAGATATGGGAGTTTATCAAATTGGGTTTGTTTTTGAATACTTCATGGATCTGTGTTATCTGAGAGAAATATGGGTCTCTAATATGGTCATACATTTCACAAGTTAGGAAGTGCAGCTCAGTTTCCACCTCATTTTGTGGGTAGTGTGCACATAGCCTACCTTCTCTTGAGAGCCAGGTCTCTCAGGTTTCTCAATAGCAAGGCTCACTTTGTCTGTAGTCTGTATATAGTCAAAGCTTTCCTTAAATTTGGGCCAGTCACAGTGGTCAGGTATTCTGCCACTACGTACTCTCTGTTTAGTGCCAAATATTATTCTAGTTTGCTCTGGGTTTTTTTGCATTTTTTTCCAATGTGTCAACCAAGTAATTCTCTTTTTGTTTTCTCATGATTTGGTTGGGTCTAATTGTGTTGCTGTCCTGGGGCTCTGTAGGGTCTGCTTGTGTTTGTGAACAGAGCCCCAGGACCAGCTTGCTTAGGGGACTCTTCTCCAGGTTCATCTCTCTGTAGGTTATGGCTTTGTTATGGAAGGTTTTGGAATCGCTTCATTTTAGGTGGTTGTAGAATTTAACGTCCCGTTTGGATATTGATACTTAGCAGGTATCGACCTAATTCTGCTCTGCATGCATTATTTGGTGTTGTACACAGAGGATGTTTTTGCAGAATTCTGCATGCAGAGTCTCAATTTTGTGTTTAGAACAGAACAGTCTGCAGCACTAGATCAACAGCAAACAGTAGACATTTGACTTCAGATTCTAGTAGGGTGAAGCCTGGTGCTGCAGACTGTTCTAGTGCCCTCGCCAATTCTTGATATATACTGTATGTTGAAGAGGGTGGGGCTTAAGCTGCATCCCTGTCACCCCACGGCGCTGTGGAAAGAATTGTGTGTGTTTTTTTGCCAATGTTTGTGTACATTTTATAATGTTGTGTTTTTCCCCCAACACCACTTTCCACCAATTTGTATAGCAAACCCTCATGCCAAATTGAGTCAAAAGATTTTTTGAAGTCAACAAAGCATGAGAAGACTTTGTTTCGGTTTGTTTGTCAATTAGGGTGTGCAGGGAGAATACGTGGTCTGTCGTACGGTAATTTGGTAAAAAGCCAATTTGACATTTGCACAGTACATTGTTTTTACGGAGGAAATATATGAGTCTGCTGTTAATGATAATGCAGAGGCTTTTCCCAAGGTTATCCCACAGTAGTTGTCAGGTTCTGACCTTTATTTCCTTTGTTTTGTCATTATTTAGTATGGTCAGGGCGTGAGTTGGGGTGGGCAGTCTATGTTTGTTTTTCTATGATTTTGGGATTTCTATGTTTCGGCCAAGTATGGTTCTCAATCAGAGGCAGGTGTCATTAGTTGTGTCTGATTGAGAATCATACTTAGGTAGCCTGGGTTTCACTGTTTGTTTGTGGGTGTTTGTTTTCCGTGTCTGTGTTTTTCACCACACGGTACTGTTTTGGGTTTCGTTCGTTCCACGTTTATTGTTTTTGTATTCAGTTGTGTTCATGTTGAGTATTTCTTATTAAAAGAACCATGGACACTTACCACACCGCATATTGGTCCTCCGATCCTTCTCGCCTCTCCTCTTCAGACGAAGAGGAGGAAAACCTTTACAGTAGTTATTGGGGTCAAATTTGTTTCCACTTTTGTGGAGTGGGGTGATCAGTCTTTGGTTCCAAATATTGGAGGAGATGGCAGAGCTTAGGATGATGTTAAAGAGTTTAAGTATAGCCAATTGGAATTTGTGGTCTGTATATTTAATAATTTCATGGAGGATACCGTCAACACCACAGGCCTTTTTGGGTTGGAGGGTTTTATTTTGTCCTGTAGTTCATTCAATGTCATTTGAGAATCCAGTGGGATCTGGTAGTCTTTAATAGTTGATTCTAAGATTTGTATTTGATCATGTATATGTTTTTGCTGTTTGTTCTCTGTTATAGGGCCAAAAAGATTGGAGAAGTAATTTACCGATACATCTCTATTTTGGATAGATAACTCTTCATGTTGTTTGTTTAGTGTTTTCCAATTTTCACAGAAGTGGTTAGAGTCTAAGGATTCTACAATTGCATTGAGCTGATTTCTAATGTGCTGTTCCTTCTTTTTCCGTAGTGTATTTCTGTATTGTTTAAGTGATTCACCATAGTGAAGATGTAGGCTCAGATTTTCACTGTCTCTATGTTTTTGTTTTGGATAGGTTTCTCAATTTCTTTCTTAGGTTTTTGCATTATTCATCAAACCATTCATTGTTAATTTTCATTAGTTTTCTGTTTGACATTTTTAGATTTGATAGGGACGTTGCGAGGTCAAATATACTGTAAAGGTTATGTACTGCCCAGTTTACAGCTTCACTAATACAGTGAAACATTTTGTCCAGGAAGTTGTCTAAAAGGACTTTAATTTGTTGTTGCCTAATTGTTTTTTGGTAGGTTTCCACTTGACTTTCCTTCTATCTATAGCATTTCTTAATATTAGTCAGTTCCTTTTGGCTTTGATGCCTCATGATTGAGTAATGCTCTGTTCAAGTAGACTGTGATTTTGCGGTGTTCTCATAGGGGTGTCAGTGGGCTGACTGTGAACGCTTTGAGAGAGTACTACTGCCAAGAGATGAGCTATATGTGTACCTACAGTAGGAATCTCCTCGAAGCCTACCATTGACTATGTACATATCCAGCGTGTACCTGGGGTGGCAGGGTAGCCTAGTGGTTAGAGCGTTGGACTAGTAACCGGAAGGTTGCAAGTTCAAATCCCTGAGCTGACAAGGTACAAATCTGTCAAATCTGTCAAATCTGTCGTTCTGACCCCTCCACTGTTCCTAGGCTGTCATTGAAAATAAGAATTTGTTCTTAACTGACTTGCCTTGTTAAAAAAAAGAAATATGGGGGAGGGAATGCTGTCACCTCCAAGTAGATCTTTGTCCCCCTGTTTGCTAATAGTGTCAGGTTCTTGTCCAGTTCTGGCATTTAGGTTGCCACAGACTAGTAAATGTTGATTTCTCCCTCCAGGATGGAGAATCTGTCTTTATCTCTGTTGAGATGATTTCCTTTTGAATTTCTAGCCAAATATAAAATGTTCCTGTTTTGGTAAATTTAATAGTGAGCTAGAAGTTATACCAAATTAGCATACTCCCTAGGTCCCTTCCCTGTTTCACACCTGGTAGTTTGGTGGATGGGACTACCAACTCTCTGTAACCTAGAGGGCAACCAGTGGGTCCATCTCCTCTATACCATGTTTCTTGAAGAATGATAATGTCTGTATCTCTGATTTATTTGGTGAAGTCCAGGTTTGAGTGTCTCGCTGGTCTGGGCGGGGTGTCTGTTGAGCTGATGCTCCTGTGTTAGGTGTTGGGGGGTTGAAGGCGATGTCCTTTAGGGAATGGGCGAAGGTGGGCACTGCTGCCTTGTATAGGTGGACATGGTCGTAAAGTCCAGGGTGGAGTAGGGGCCAGGTAAACATTTGGTTTTGAGGCAAAGTTACGGGAAATACTTGCATTTACCCGCTGTATGTTAGCAGTGTGTAAATATTTTCATGGTAGCAGGGTGGAGATAATCACTTGTGCTTTGGGGAAAGTAGAAGAAGACTTTTCAATCACTCTCTTGAGTGTTGTGGCCATCCCTTCCTGCTGTGTTCTCAGGTCGTTTGTGCCTCTGTGTATTGTTATGTGGCTGGGTGACAGACAGAAGGTCTAGGGCATGCTGGGTGTTTGGACACCACAACGTTTAGAGACTGTGTGTTTGGGAAAAAGTTTGTATATATATATATTTCTCGTTTGAGTCCATAAGGAGTACAATCTGTTGCTTGTGTATGTCCTCAGTGGTTGTGGGTGGGTTGTCAGGAGGGCTATCAGGGTGGCTGACAGGGGGGTGCTCAGAGGGGGTGGGATCCCCTGGGCTTGATGTTCTTCATTTGTCTGTCCTGCTGTGATGTTGAGGCTATGGTCAAGGTCTGGGGTGGACAGTTCTGCTGTGGTGTTGACGTAAAAAGGGCTTTATAAACAATATGATTAATTGGCTCATTGATAGCTCAACAAAAAACATGAAACATGACATAATACAGAACATTAATAGACAAGAACAGCTTAAGGACATAACTATATACAGTACCAGTCAAAAGTTTGGACACACCTACTCATTCAAGGGTTTTTCTTTATTTTTACTATTTTCTACATTGTAGAATAATAGTGAATACATAAACTATTAAATAACACATATGTAATCATGTAGTAAAAAGGTGTTAAACCAATCAAAGTATATTTCATTTTTGAGATTTTTCAAAGTAGCCACCCTTCGCCTTGATGACAGCTTTGTACATTCTTGGGATTTTCTCAACCAGCTTCATGAGGTAGCCACCTGGAATGCATTTAAATTAACAGGTGTACCTGGTTCAAAGTTAATTTGTGGAATTCCTTTCCTCCTTAATGCGTTTGTGACAAGTTAGGGGTGGTATATAGAATATTTGGTAAAAGACCAAGTCCATATTATGGCAAGAACAGCTGAAATAAGCAAAGAGAAATGACAGTCCATCATTACTTTAAGACATGAAGGAACATTTCAAGAACTTTGAACGTCTCTACAAGTGCAGTCACAAAAACCATCAAATGCTGTGACGAAACTGGCTCTCATGAGGACCGCCACAGGAAAAGAGACCCAGAGTTACCTCTTCTGCAGAGGATAAGTTCATTAGAGATACCAGCCTCAGAAATTGCAGCCCAAATAAATGCTTCAGTTTTATCCCCCAGAAAAGATAACAAATATTACAACAAATGTTATGGTTAAACTCAAATATACTGATTAATTAAAAAAAAATTCTTCATGGATTTTTTTCATGGTATTATATTTGTTAATGATATTATGATTAGAAAGGGAGGAGTTATGTCACATATGCAGTTATCGTAAACATATGGGAATATCTGCTCAATCCAAACTTACAACCAACTGATTGCAGCACTGCCACAAAAATGGAGGAGGCAAGTAGAAAAGGGAGAAGGTAGGGAACTTGTTTGCCTGTTATATATTAAAGATACAAATTGGCTGAAAGGAACTGACATAAATAGAAAATATAACAGTTTCATTTGAGGACAACAACAATGGTCCCCTTGTTGAAGGTCACTAGTCACTTAGCAGACGCTCTTATCCAGAGCGACTAATATTAGTGAATGCAGTTGATCTTTACAAATTGTTGTACCGGTTAGTAAAAGTGAACCAACATGAATTGCATGAACTTATATCGTCATTGTTAAACTTTTAGATGATATTTAGGAAATACTAGAATCAATTGTCAAGTCAGCCTAACTACTTCACCATAATGTTCCCTAACCTTGACATTGAAAATCTACATCTGCTTACAATGTTCGGATTGGGTGCGTAATATAAGCAGGCACACCTCTGTTGTCTTAAGATCAAATCCTAACCCATAACTCCCAGATTTAACACTTCCTTTCCAGGAGAGGTAAAATAAACCTAGAAGCGGTCTGTCTCAAGCATCTTAACAACTTTAATGCTGACTGTAGGTCAATATGATTGCAGACACACGGACAATAACACCATGTCCGTGTTCAATACATAAACTGTTACCTTGTGAGAGATGAATTTATTTATTTGAGTCTCCGTTCATTTATAAGTCTTGAAACAATCATGAATCAGTACAGAACATTCTGAACACCCACTATCAGAGGTTCAAGGGTGGCAGGACACACCTAGCAGCTGTGTTTTGGCTGCAGACAGATCCCGTAACAGGAAAAGGCTACAGGATCTGTAGATTATGGAATTCCTCTTTGACTTTTGGTGGAGTATGAAAGTCACATCCAATACAAGCAAAGACAGACCCACAGGGGGGGGAAGACAGGAAAGAAATGTCAACACAAAGGGCATGAAGACCATATGACCCAATATTCTTGGGGGAATTCAAAGGAATAGCATGTGTATGTAAAGTTTAAGGACATTGCGCTGCTTGCTTAGTGAGCACCACTTCCTCCCGATTCAGCCTATAACTGGCGTGAACTCAGGACCTCTGCCATGCCAGCACAAAAGACCACCCTCCTGAAGAGTCTTACCAGTCGCACACGCCATAAGCTAGCTATTCACTGGCACAAGTTGGGACATTTCATGCTGAGGAGTAAGTTTCATACATCCATGTCTGCTCCACCTGAGCATGTGCGTGCGTGTGTTTCGGACAGAGAATTGAATACACTAAGTTTGTGACTCATTTCCATAACTTTTGGGTTTCTCATCCTTATCACCACTATAATCAGGTTAGTCGAGGTAATTGAGGTAATATGTACATGTAGGTAAAGGGGGGAGGGGTAAATACAACTTGTCTGATTAATTGTTCAGCAGTCTTATGGCTTAGGGGTAGATGCTGTTATGGAGTCCTTACAATCTTCAGCTAACTTTAGCCACCGCTAGCTAAAACGTCAATAAAAGTAATGGGGGCATGTGTGCATGTTTTAAAAAATGATGTCAAAATCAACTCCATAATTGGTTTGATGCTACTTAAAGGTGATTTGGCCATAAAAAATAAAAATATGCACACATGCCCTGATCACTTCCATAGATTGTTAGCTAGCAGTTGCTAAAGTTAAGTAATAGCTGCTTTGTTTCTTCTTCCTTTATTTAACTAGGCAAGTCAGTTAAGAACAAATTCTTATTTTCAATGATGGCAGAACGACTTGTACCTTGTCAGCTCAGGGATTTGAACTTACAACCTTCAGGTTACTAGTCCAACGCTCTAACCACTAGGCTACCCTGCTGCCCCATTTAAAGAGAACTGAACCATGGATTACAGTTTAGTCTGGCCCATAGACTGCTTTCAGGGTGAGGAACCATCTAACATCAAGAGTGTGAGAACGAGTTTCACATTTCTCTGTGTTCAGCACTGTTAAAGAGTTATGGTGATCGACAGCTCAAGGGGTTAACTAAAGCTTATATTATTATCTAGTTTGTCCTGATATTTTCATCGAACATCAAAACACATAAACCCTGATACTAACAGTTTTATGAGAAAGTAGGGGGTCTCAAGACAGCACTGGGTGACAATTTAGTATTGTACTTTTTGTGTGTGTGTGTGTGTTTATTTGTTGGTCTCTCATTTCTGCGGTCTGACTATCAGGCTCGTCTGTTTGAAGTAATTACTGTAGAGGAGAGGATGAGACTGCAGAGGTGACGCTGGAAATGTTTGCAGAGAGTCCGAGAGGGTCAGAGAGGAGTCTTGGTAACTCTTTCTACAGATGGTTATCTGTTCGTGAAGCATTAGTAATGCATCGATTACCTTAAAGCAGTGGCTCCCAAACTTTTTTATAGTCCCGTACCCCTTCAAACATTCAACCTCCAGCTGCGTACCCCCTCTAGCACCAGGGTCAGCGCACTCTCAAATGTTTTTTTTTTGCCATCATTGTTAGCCTGCCACACACACACTATACGATACAATTATTAAACATAAGAATGAGTGTGAGTTGTCACAACCCGGCTCGTGGGAAGTGACAAAGAGCTGTTACAGGACCAGAGCACAAATAATAATATAATAGTAATCAATCATTTTGCTCTTTATTTAGCCATCTTACATATAAAACTGTATGTGTTCATCAAAAATGGTGAATTACTCACCACAGGTAAGTGGTGAGCTTGAAAGGATTTTTAAATTTAACATTTTTTAAATTTCACCTTTATTTAACCAGGTAGGCTAGTTGATGCACATAACTCTGCAATGTTGGGTTGTATTGGAGAGAGTCTCAGTCTTAAATCATTTTCCACACACAGTCTGTGCCTGTATTTAGTTTTCATGCTTGTGAGGGCCGAGAATCCACTCTCACATAGGTACGTGGTTGCAAAGGGCATCAGTGCGACTTGCCAAGGCAAAAAACTCTGAGTGCAGCCCTATCCAGAAATCTGGCAGTGGCTTCTGATTACATTTTATTTTCACAGAACCGCTTGTTGCAATTTCGATGAGGCTCTCTTGTTCAGATATCGGTAAGTGGACTGGAGGCAGGGCATGAAAGGGATAACGAATCCAGTTGTTTGTGTCGTCTGTTTCGGGAAATGCCTATGTAATTGCGCACCCAGCTCACTCAGGTGCTTTGCTGTATCACATTTGACATTGTCCATAAGCTTGAGTTAATTTACACACAAAAAAATCATACAATGATGGAATGACGTGTGTTGTCCTTGTTAATGCTGACAGAAAAGAGCTCCAACTTCTTAATCATAGCCTCAATTTTGTCCCGCACATTGAAAATAGTTGCGGAGAGTCCCTGTAATCCTAGATTCAGATCATTCAGGTGAGAAAAACATCACCCAGATAGGCCAGTCGTGGGAGAAACTCATCATCATGCAAGCGGTCAGCCAAGTGAAAATGATGGTAATGAAGAAAACTTTAAGCTCGTTTCTCAATTTAAAAAAACATGTCAATACTTTACTCCTAGATAACCACTTCTGTATGTTGTAAAGACGTTACATGGTCGCTGCCCATATCATTGCATAATGCAGAAAATACACGAGAGGTCAGTGGCCTTGCTTTAAAAAAGTTAACCGATTTTACTGTAGTTTCTAAAACGTATTTCAAGCTGTCAGGCATTCCCTTGGCAGCAAGAGCCTCTAGGTGGATGCTGCAGTGTACCCAAGTGGATTCAGGAGCAACTGCTTGCACGCCCGTTACCACTCCACTATTTCTCCCAGTCATGGCTTTTGCGCAATCAGAACAGATACCAACACATCTTCACCGCCAAAGTCCATTTGATGTCACAAAGTATTTAAAAAATATCCTCTCCTGTTGTCCTGATTTCCAATGGTTTGCAGAAGCGGATGTCTTTCTTAATTGACCCCCCATAAACGTAACAGACATATTCCAGGAGCTGTGCCAGGCCCGCCACATCTGTTTACTCATCCAGCTGTAACGCAAATAATTCACTGGCTTGTATGCAAAGCAGTAACGGTTTCAAAACATCTCCTGCCATGTCACTGATGTGTCGTGAAACAGTGTTGTTTGAAGGCATTGCATGTCTAGTTTTTTTGACCTTTTCCCCCAGCATTGTCCCAGTCATTTCCGTGGCAGCAGGAAGAATGAAGTCCTCTACAATAGTATGCGGCGTTCCTGTCCTAACCTCTCAGTAGCTCACTATATAAGACGCTTCTATCCCCTTCTTATTAATGGTATCTGTTGTTTTTATACATGTCTTACTACTCGAAAGTCGTCTTTATTCTCTCTCAAAAAACTCCCGTGGCTTATTTTTCAAATTGTCATGTTTAGTTTCTAAATGTCTGCGGAACAGTGAAGGTTTCCTGCGAGAGAGTAACGTTTAATGTGATTTGATGTTATAAAACTTTTTTTTTTTACGCATGAATACATTTTTTATTTGGCATACCCCCTGATGGCATTACACGTACCCCCCCAGTTTGGGAATACTTGCCTTAATTATAACTTGTTCTCAACTGGCCTACCTGGTTAAATAAAGGTGAAATAAAAAATTGCATTTACAAAGCCTGTTAAAAAAACAATCAGGTGCTCTTCACAATAGCTGTGAATGAAGGAAAGAAGAAACTAAATTATAAACAGGTGATTCATAGTTTTACGGGAGTGAATTGTCATCGGGTTGAGGTCATCAAAGTTTCTAATAGCAGATGAAATACCGCTTTACAGATACAAATATCTGATTTGAAGCGACCCCGACCAGTTTGTCAAATTTTCTTGTTGGCTTTTCCTGGGCATTACAGACTATTCAAAACCATCTGTATGATGTGAAGGCCTAGGATAGTAATTCAGGGTGCAGGACAACACCCACTAATACGCAAACAACATTCAAAATAATGTTTAGTGTAGCAAATAAGTCTTTGGAGCCTTGTGAAGAATGTTTATTCCTTTAATAGAAACATTCTGATCATTTGGAAGATTACAAAAATGCAGATGGAATTGCTGTGTGTGTGTGTGTGTGTGTGTGTGTGTGTGTGTGTGTGTGTGTGTGTGTGTGTGTGTGTGTGTGTGTGTGTGTGTGTGAGTGAGTGAGTGAGTGAGTGAGTGAGTGAGTGAGTGAGTGAGTGAGTGAGTGAGTGAGTGAGTGAGTGAGTGACCAAAACCTGGGTTAGTGCTGGGTTCTGCGTTCAGTACTGGTCTTTTCCTTGACCAAGCCTCTGTGGTATGGGTCCTCATCCAGTGTTGATGATAAATGTCTCCTGGAATCTGGATGGGTCTGGGTGTCCTCACTCAGAGCACTGTTTCCCAGCCTCAACATGTTGGATATTTTCTTAAGGCTTGGCCCTGACAGGTGAAAGCTAATCTGTTATTGTGACATATTTGTTGGGAAATTCACTCAATTGATTAGAGCGTCGACATAACCTTTCCTCAGCCAGCGGGCCGTTGAAAGGTAACATAGGATTTACTGGAGTAATGTATCTGGATACAGGATGCTAACTATAACTAGTTGGACACCAAGACACTGCGACAGATGCCCCTTTTCCTTTTATAGTATTAGATAGACAAGGTATCTTGAGCCCAATTCCATTGCAGTAATACCTTGGACATAATCATAACACATGCCACATGTTCACACAAACATGATAATTCAATTCAAATAGCGTGTTCAGTGGACATGTACATTTTAGAACCAGAGACGGAGAGAGAGGAAGTTGGAGAGTGAAAGAGTGAGCTATTGGCTCTAATGTCAAGAAACAGCCTTTCATCCAAGGTGGTGGTATAGTACATCTCGAGTCTGGTGCGAGTATTTCAACCCCATGCCAAAATAATCATCCCAGCCCTCTGACTGTGGGAATGTGGTTTTCTCTGAAATGCTCATAACCACCACCCACCCCCAGACTCTCGCTTGTTGGGGAGACGCTTGTCTCCAAACCGACTGCATGCAAAGGACGTCTGTGAGCTGGGGCACTGGGAAATTGGGGTGGATAAGATGGAGGAAGGTGGGGTCAGGGGTGGTCCCTCGGTAGCATGAACGGAGAGTTTGATACGAAACCAACATTCCGATCTTGTAGCACTCTATCATGTAGGAACTACAGTGCATTCATAAAGTATTCAGTCCTCTTGACTTTTTCACATTTTGTTATGTTCCAGCCTTGTATTAAATACTTTTTTCCCTCATCAATCTACAGACAATACCCACAATGACAAAGCAAAAAACGGGAAAAATAATAATAGTAACGGAAATATCACATTTACATAAGTATTCAGACCCTTTACTCAGTACTTTGTTGAAGAACCTTTGGCAGAGATTACAAATCAAATCCAATCAAACTATTATTTGTCACATGCGCTGAATACAACATTTCACCTTACCGTGAAATGCTTACTTAGAAGCCCTTAACCAACAATGCAGTTCAAGAAATAGAGTTAAGAAAATATTTACTAAATAAACTAAAGGAAAAAATGTAATAAAAAGTAACCTAATAAAATAGCAATAACGAGGCTATATACAGGGTTATACCGGTACCAAGTTATTTAGCGGGGGTGCAGGTTAGTCGAGGTAATTTGTACATGAGATGTAAGAGCCTCCTTATATTATCAGTTGAGGTGCTGTTCTTAATAAATCCTACTTGGTCACTATGCATGATATTAGGTAGTGCCTACTCGAAGCGTATCGCAAGGGTCTTAGTAAGAATCTTACAATCCACACTATAGAAGCTGA
This sequence comes from Oncorhynchus keta, assembly GCF_023373465.1. Classification (NCBI taxonomy): domain Eukaryota; kingdom Metazoa; phylum Chordata; class Actinopteri; order Salmoniformes; family Salmonidae; genus Oncorhynchus; species Oncorhynchus keta. The sequence goes on along the minus strand of NC_068437.1, from coordinate 13,742,560 downwards.
TAGCTCTAATATTCCCAGGTTCTGTACTATCTCTATCCTTTTTAGTAATGATTGATATCAAAGCCTCATTAAAGTTGTCCAGAAAGGAGCCATTTTTAAATGCCTCCTGGTAAACCACTGTCAATACAGGAATGCCATCCAGACCAGATGATTTCCCTGCTTTCATAGATACAATGGCTGCTCTAACCTCCTCTTCTGTAATAGTCCAGTCCAGGTCCTCTGCCTGGCTATCTGACAATCTAGGTAATTCTATACCAGACAAAAAAAAGTATTCATATCTATGGGGCCGCTGAACAGGAGGATGTATATACATCTTCAGAAAAACATTGAAACACACTTCATCTCTTTGGATGAGGTCATCATCTTGTTGCTCTTCTTAAATTGCTGGAATTACTTTAGAACTCTTCCACATTTTTCGCTGTCTTGCGAGTAGCCTGCCTGTCTTCTCACCTCCCTCATAAAAACTGGTTCTAAACAGTGCATATTCTGCATTTTTGTTATACATTTCGTGCAACTGAAATTTCAATTTGCAGGCAGTTTGAAAATGTGCCATCTGTGAAATGCCTTGCCAAATCCCTTTCCAAGACACATATCTCTGTTTCTACTGTTTGGACACATGTGCCGTTATTTCCCCTCAAATATATGCTTTAGAGGTTTCCCATTCTGTGGAAATCTTTTCGGTTGAACCCCATTTGATCTAAAAAAGGATCTGAGATCATCTGCTAGTGATTGGCTAAATATCTGATCTTGTAATAGCATGGTGTTGAGCCTAAATCTACCCTTCCTCACATTATCAGAGTTTATATCAACATATAACTCTAATATAGCCTGATCTGTGAGGGTAATGTGCCCAATCCTGCAATCAATCACATTATTCTACCACTCTCTTATGACAGTGGGAGAAAAAAAGCATATTCTCTATCATTAGGATGGATTCATCTCCATATGCCTGTAAGGCCCATACTGTATCTTCTGCGAGCATATGTATTGGAAGTATATCATTTGGCGTGGAGTTGCCTGTAAATTGACTACTATCAATAATATTGTCCATCACTTGGTTAAAGTCTCCAGGAAGGACGATCTGACCCTCCATATTTCCCAGTGTAACGTTGAACTCATGAAAAGAAATCAGGGTCCTCCTTGCTGGGAGCATTTATGTTGCATACCACTACCTTAATCCCATTTATAAGAGCCTCAATGCAGATAATCCTGCCAAACTCAGAGTGTTGCTTCAAAATGACAAAATGAAGTATTTTGCTTATCAGAATAATCACCCATTTTGTTTGGAATTAAATAAACTGTGATAAACCTCTGCAATCCAGCACCCTCTAAATTTCAGTGCCTCTGTATCTGTTAAAGGTGATTCCTGTATGAACACAATATCCACCTGTTTTGATTTTAAATATGTCCAAAAAATGTTCCTCTTCACTTGGTTACCACAACCACTTATGTTCCAAGAGACTATTTTTACATAACCGTTAGCCATATTTGCGCGGAGTAGTTATAGCCTATGAGCGTGAAGTGTCCCATTTACCACACGTGACAACTCTAATGAACATCATTATATAACATTATATATGCTCCAGCTCTACAATAACACAGTGTAATTAAACGTCGAAAACCAACCCTAAAACAAAACAAAGCAAACAGGAACATAACTTTGCTTCTCAATGAGTCAATCATCACAGAACTGTCTTTGATGCTGCAGAAGACAACCTGCAGAAGACAACCTGCAGTCTCAACTCAAAATTCCTAATGGTCTGTGAGGCGGAGCTTGGAAGGCTAAATTAGCAACACTCCCCAGAGTCCCGCAAACACATAGGCTACCTTCATTTGTATAGTAAACGGCATACAATTGAACTTGTATTTTTACATTGTCTCGTCTTCTTCATCTACCTTGTTCTAGCAAGAATCGCTCTACCTCCAGGTTGTCCTTGAAAATTATTTACTTTCCCTTCCCTTCTTATCCTCTAAGGACATCACAGCCCAATCGGTTCTATCGGTTTAGTTCTGATAGCCCTGGTGTGATATGGTGCCATCTAGTGGTGTACCGGGGCCAACTTTGAATGCAGCAGCCAATCATTCTCAAATTTATTAGAGGCTAATTAATGTATTCTATATACTATATACATTTACATACATTTAAGTCATTTAGCAGACGCTCTTATCCAGAGCGACTTACAAATTGGTGCATTCACCTTATGACATCCAGTGGAACAGCCACTTTACAATAGTGCATCTAAATCTTTTAAGGGGGGTGAGAAGGATTACTTTATCCTATCCTAGGTATTCCTTAAAGAGGTGGGGTTTCAGGTGTCTCCGGAAGGTGGTGATTGACTCCGCTGTCCTGGCGTCGTGAGGGAGTGTGTTCCACCATTGGGGAGCCAGAGCAGCGAACAGTTTTGACTGGGCTGAGCGGGAACTGTACTTCCTCAGTGGTAGGGAGGCGAGCAGGCCAGAGGTGGATGAACGCAGTGCCCTTGTTTGGGTGTAGGGCCTGATCAGAGCCTGGAGGTACTGAGGTGCCGTTCCCCTCACAGCTCCGTAGGCAAGCACCATGGTCTTGTAGCGGATGCGAGCTTCAACTGGAAGCCAGTGGAGAGAGCGGAGGAGCGGGGTGACGTGAGAGAACTTGGGAAGGTTGAACACCAGACGGGCTGCGGCGTTCTGGATGAGTTGTAGGGGTTTAATGGCACAGGCAGGGAGCCCAGCCAACAGCGAGTTGCAGTAATCCAGACGGGAGATGACAAGTGCCTGGATTAGGACCTGCGCCGCTTCCTGTGTGAGGCAGGGTCGTACTCTGCGGATGTTGTAGAGCATGAACCTACAGGAACTATATCAGGAGTCAATTTGACTTATGGTTCATGAGAAGAAGTTTAAGTATTTTTAGCTTTAGCATATGTGCTAACCTGCATCTGTATGTACGGTGCGGACATATTTTAATGCAGCAACTATTATTTCTAAAACCATTCAATACTGATGTAATGAGTCTAAATATACAATCTGGAGTGAATCTGACATAGTGAGAAGATGATTGCAAAGGATTTTGAGCATTAGCTTTACATATGCAAAGAAGCAATTGTTAATAGTTTCCTTGTTTTCTGAGATATCAATAACAAGTTCAGTAGGGTTCATCTCAGGGACGTCCATGATAGTGATGACAAGGTTCATGTTGATAGGCCACTATGGAGTGGATTTACAGTGGTTTAAATTGACACATACAATCTGATTGTTGATTTGTCAACTCTTTAACTCAATCTTTTGATCAATCCATTAGCTTTTCTCAAACTAAGTTAAGATGTGTACCACGGGCCTGCATTCCAATTTGTGACCGACCGGCTCAAATCGGTCTCATGTACCATCATTTGAAATGGTGTTTTTTTTGCATTGGATAAAAGTGAAAAACAAATATCATACACAACAGTTGAGGGTCAATGGGAAAAGGGCCTTTGAATGTTTTAGTACTACTACCAGAGAGCCCTTCTTTGTCTACACCCATTCAGCATCATTCAAACCCTCTTAAGCTTTAGCCCCACCCATCTCTTTAAGGGTTGATTCAAGTCTGCTGTAATAACAACAGCAGTCAAACACCCAAGCTAACTTGCTAGCTACTTCCAGACACAAATGAGAGAACACCCCATTCTTACCATTTTACTCGCCCTAGCAAATCTGGTTAGGCTGTTATGTCATCCAGAGCATTAGTGAGTGTAACTGTGCTGCTGGCAACAATTTAATTACATTTGTTTGCCAATGTTTACTGACACCTGCCATATTCATGGGGTGTTGAGCATTTGTAAATTCATCAGTTATTCTGCGCTCTGGCACACTCAGACGAGAGCGCTCTGAAATCGGAGTAGATGGCCACACTGAATTTACAAACTGCACCCGAAATGGTTACTTGCATAGTGAAATCTTTTGTTAAGACATGTACAGTAGTAGCTCATGATGTTACTACCCTACATATAGTTGAAGTCGGAAGTTTACCTACACTTAGGTTGGAGTCATTAAAACTAGTTTTTCAATCACTCGACAAATGTCTTGTAAACAAACTATAGTTTTGGCAAGTTGGTTAGGACATCTACCTTGTGCATGGCACAAGTAATTTTTCAAATAAATGTTTACACAGATTATTTCACTTATAATTCTGTATCACAATTCCAGTGGGTCAGAAATACACTAAGTTAACTGTGCCTTTAAACAGCTTGGAAAATTTCAGAAAATTATGTCATGGCTTTAGAAGCTTCTGATAAGCTAATTGACATAATTTGAGTCAATTGGAAAACTCAGTGCTTCTTTGCTTGACATCATGGGAAAATCAAAAGAAATCAGCCTCACAAATTAATTGTAGACCTCCACAAGTCTGGTTCATCCTTGGGAGCAATTTTCAAACGCCTGAATGTACCATGTTCACCTGTACAAGCAATAGTATGCAAGTATAAACACCATGGGACCACGCAGCCATCATACTGCTCAGGAAGGAGACGTGTTATGTCTCCTAGAGATGAACATACTTTGGTGCGAAAAGTGCAAATCAATCCCAGAACAACAGCAAATGGACCTTATGAAGATGCTGGAGGAAACAGGTATAAAATTATCTATATCCACAGTAAAATTAGTCCTATTTTGACATAACCTGAAAGGCTTGTCAGCATGGAAGAAGCCACTGCTCCAAAACAACCATAGAAAAGCCAGACTACGGTTTGCAACTGCACATGGGGACAAAGATCGTACTTTTTGGAGAAATGTCCTCTGGTCTGATGAAACAAAAATAGAACTCTTTGGCCATAATGACCATCGTTATGCTTGGAGGAAAAAGTGGAAGGCTTGCAAGCCGAAGAACAGCATCCCAACCATTAAGCACGGGGTGGCAGCATCATGTGGGGGGGTGCTTTGCTGCAGGAGGGACTGGTGCACTTCACAAAATAGATGGCATCATGAGGTAGGGAAATTATGTGTATATATTGAAGCAACATCTCAACATCAGTCAGGAATTTAAAGCTTGGTCGCAAATGGGTCTTCCAAATGGACAATGACCCCCAAACATACGTCCAAAGTTGTGGCAAAATGGCTTAAGGACAAAAACAATCAAGGTATCGGAGTGGCCATCACAAAGCCCTGACCTCAATCCTATAGAACATTTGTGGGCAGAACTGAAAAAGTGTGTGAGAGCAAGGTGGCCTACGAACCTTCAAATTCTTCCTGACACCCGCTCTGTCAAGAAGAATGAGCCAAAATTGCTTGTGGAAGGCTACCTGAAACGTTTGACCCAAGTTAAACAATTTAAAGGCAATGCTACCAAATACTAACTGAGTGTATGTAAACTTCTGACCCACTGGAAATGTGATGAAAGAAATAAAAGCTGAAATAAATCATTCTCTCTACTGTTATTTCACATTTCCCATTCTTAAAATAAAGTGGTGGTTCTAACTGGCCTAAAACAGGGAATTTTTATCCGGATTAAATGTCAGGGATTGTGAAAAACGGAGTTTAAATGTATTTGGCTAAGGTGTGTTCTGACTTCAACTGTATATCTGCAGGTAGTTAACCAACCAGGTTCAATGTTAGTGAGCTAACATTAGGTTTTAACTAGCCAAACAAATGGTTCTGCGATACGAATAATAAGATCATACACGTAATGTTAGCTAGCGAGCCAGCCAGCTAAAGTTAGCTAGCTAGCTAACAGTACACTTTAACTTGAAATCAAAATACAATATGTACAATACAAAATACAATATGTCAAAATTAGAAACGTTTACTATCTGGCTAAACCAACATACACATTTGTTATTAAGGCACATGAAAGTTCACATGTCCGTAATGGCATTTCAGCAAAAATAAGTTTACCTTCAAACGGCTCTCCTGTGAAGTCGTGACCTGCGACATATGTCAATTTGGTGTCATTCATGATAGAAGCGTATGTGCTAATTTGCATCTACTGGTATAGTGTGGCCATCGTTGAATGAATAAATGTTATTTTCTCAAACTCTTTAGGGACTATTGTTAGTCTAAAGAGTGAATATGACTTTTCGTGCTTGAAGAAGATTTTGTAATTTTAAGAATGAGTGTTACATAGTCAAAAAAGTTAGCTGTTAAAAGTTTCCTTATTTTTTTAAGACACCAATGCCAAACTTAACATCATGAGGGGCCGCTAATGACCTCCCACATCCATCCCCCACCGCACAGTAGAGATAATTTGTTCAATGTTGTAGAGTTAATTTTTATTGAATTCTACTCATTTTGCCATGGGATTGAGAGGAAAATGGGCTGTTTTACAGCTAATTTCCTGCAATTCTTCACATCCTGGCATAGGGTGGGAGAAATTATTGCAGTTTTTAATATGGTATCTAAGTGAGACTGATTAACAAAAGCATTGTCCCCCCTTAGAAATGAGTCTGTGAAATACCCTTTTGATACCAAGCCAAGTAGACAGTTTGCCAAAAATAAGGCAAGGTAGCTAGCTAGCTAGTTTGCTAGCCTACTTGATTTAGCTGTTCGCATGTCTTTTTTATGTTAATGTTTTTATGTTAATGTTCATTATGTTAATGAACTGGCTAGTGTCTGATTCAATTGTATGTAGCTAACAAGCTACAGTAGCTAGCTAATCAGCCACAACTAAGACCAAGAGAAGGCTGCTGCAGATTTGCTATTTTACTAGTAAAATGTATGATACCCATATACAGTACCAGTCAAAAGTTTGGACATGCCTACTCATTCAAGTGTTTTTCTACATTGTAGAATAATAGTGAAGACATCAAAACTATGAAATAACACATATGGAATCATGTAGTAACCAAAAAAGTGTTAAACAAATCTAAATATATTTTAGATTCTTCAAAGTAGCCACCCTTTGCCTTAGTGACAGCTTTGAACACTCTTGGCATTCTCTCAACCAGCTTCACCTGAAATGCTTTCCCAACAGTTGTGAAGGAGTTCCCATACAGTGCCTTGCGAAAGTATTCAGCCCCCTTGAACTTTGCAACCTTTTGGCACATTTGAGGCTTCAAACATAAAGATATAAAACTGTATTTTTAAATTATTCAGCCCCTTTACTTTCAGTGCAGCAAAATCTCTCCAGAAGTTCAGTGAGGATCTCTGAATGATCCAATGTTGACCTAAATGACTAATGATGATAAATACAATCCACCTGTGTGTAATCAAGTCTGTTAGAATGGCCAAGTCAAAGTCCAGACCTGAATCCAATCGAGAATCTGTGGAAAGAACTGAAAACTGCTGTTCACAAATGCTCTCCATCCAACCTCACTGAGCTCGAGCTGTTTTGCAAGGAGGAATGGGAAAAAATGTCAGTCTCTCGATGTGCAAAACTGATAGAGACATACCCCAAGCGACTTACAGCTGTAATCGCAGCAAAAGGTGGCGCTACAAAGTATTAACTTAAGGGGGCTGAATAATTTTGCACGCCCAATTTTTCAGTTTTTGATTTGTTAAAAAAGTTTGAAATATCCAATAAATGTCGTTCCACTTCATGATTGTGTCCCACTTGTTGATTCTTCACAAAAAAAATACAGTTTTATATCTTTATGTTTGAAGCCTGAAATGTGGCAAAAGGTCGCAAAGTTCAAGGGGGCCGAATACTTTCGCAAGGCACTGTATATGCTGAGCACTTATTGCCTGCTTTTCTGGCCAGCATGCTGTGGTAGCCATGCTGGTTAAGTATGCCTTGAATTGCAGCCAAAATGTGGTCAGAGACAACACCGCTCCCTCAAGATTCGGAGCCTGCCTGGCAGGAATGGTCCTGCAAAGCCTGAGCCCTCCTATGGGAGAATATAATATACAAGGAAATTCTCAAAGCTGCTAATGAGAACCTTGATGACCTTGTACCTAGCCGGTGGGGATTCCGGTGGGGTGCCCCCACCCAGGCAGTGGCAGTGCTGGCAACACTAGCTGCAGTAACCCATGGGGGGTGGGTCACACTCAGACATTCAGAGAGAGGTCATATTATTGTGGCCATGGTGGCACAAAATCAAAGGCCTGACTGCACGGAGATGCTTGGGAATATGGTCAAAACGGGGGACCGTGTTTGGATATTTCAGGGGAAAGGGGTATATCTGACCTCCATCACCTAGGATGTGACAATGGTTAAATCTCCCCATTTCTGCCCATTTCTTGCTCTGTTTTTCAGGCCTCCTCATACAGCTGCAACTGTATATGCATTTGTAAATCAAGACCTTTCTTGAGTTGAGCTCTGGGATGGTGCAACTGTTGCGAATCTGAGTCTATGGTTGTTGTGGGGGAAAGAGGTTGAGTGTGTGTGTGTGTGTGTGGTGTGTGTGTATCCTAAACCCTTTGCAAGGAAGTAAAATATTTTAGGGGCAATATAGGATAAAATAATAATTGCTTGCCATCATGTCATTTTGGTAATGCCGAGACTGGTGAGAGATAAAAATAATTAGCATAATCTGCCAACATTACTACAAATAGTAATGGTTAATTATGGAAAATAAGAAAAACAGGATTTAAAAAAATATATACATCTTTTTTAATGGTTATATACAATACAAATCGAGGTGAGGGCGATGGAAATGCATTCAGTGGTTGATCTGCTTCTGTTCTGTGGGTGGAACTGTGTGCTCTTTTCGAAGGATGGGTCCCGGTCTCTCCGGAGCCATGGGATGGTCTGCCGGGCATTGGGATGACAACCCAAATCGGGATGAGGAGCGGTTTTAGCGGGTGGAATAGTGGGGACCAATTGGAGGTTTACTTAGTTGCATTGCAAATCTTTGCATTGCAAAAAAGTACAGCTACATACATATACACGCTTTTTTAAAGAATATAAGTTTATTATTCCTTGCAAACCCCACCATCCCTCCCTCAATTGGAGTAAATTAATAAACAATAACCCTTAGGCTTCTACCTTCAGTTTATACATACTATACACATTTTACAGACAAAATCTATTTTATAGTAGTTATATTTTGTTTGTTTTTAGTTCTGGCCTTCCTCTATTTCTGATGTCCATCCAGTTTGATTTCTATTTGTAACTGTGCTATTTCACAACATTTCTGAACCTATATGTCACGGATCCCCCGGTACTGATCCTCATTCTGTTCACCAGATCCAGAGGTCTACGTCACCGTCTTTCTAGGCTTCACTGAACGGACTCATTGTCATCAGCCCTGGAATGTCTTGTCTGATTACACACACCTGATTCCCATTTCCCCTGATTAGTATGTTATATATGTGCCTTCTGTTCCCTCTGTCTTTGTCGGTTATTGTTCCCATGTCCGTTGGTGGTGTGAGTACCTATGAGGTGGTGCAGCTGTCATGCGGCGTGTTATATATAAAACGGGCCTTTTTAGACTAGTTGAGTATCTGGGGAATCAGCATTTGTGGGTTTGATTACAGGCTCAAAATGGCCAGAAACAGACTTTCTTCTGAAACTCGTCAGTCTATTCTTGTTCTGAGAAATGAAGGCAATTCCATGTGAGAAATTGCCAGGAAACTGAAGATCTTGTACAATGCTGTGTACTACTCCCTTCACAGAACAGCGCAAACAGGCTCTAACCAGAATAGAAAGAGGAGTGGGAGGCCCCGGTGTACAACTGAGCGAGGGGACAAGTACATTCGTGTCTAGTTTGGAAACAGACGCCTCAAGTCGTCAACTGTTAGCTTCATTAAATAGCACCCGTAAAACATCTGTCAACAGTGAAGAGGTAACTCTGGGATGCTGGCCTTCTAGGCAGAATACCTCTGTCCAGTGTATGTTCTTTTGCCAATCTTAATCTTTTCTATTTATTGGCCAGTCTGATATATGCCTTTCCTTTGCAACTCTGCCCAGACGGCCAGCATCCTGGAGTCACCTCTTCACTGTTTTGTGAGTACTATTTAATGAAGCTACCAAACTTTTGACTGGTACGCTATGTACAATAGCAATTGAAGTTGTAAATGACAATATTTTGTCATTTCAATGTACTATAACTTGCACTTTGTTCTCAGGTTTGAATGAGATGTATTCCCCTCAAAGTTATTTCAATAAAGTTATTGATTTATTAATATTATATTGTTTGTCTTTCCTTTTTGTATTTAACCTTTAAATAAAAGGCAAGTCAGTTAAGAACAAATTCTTATTGACAATGACTGCCTACCAAAAGGCCTCCTGTGAGGATGGGGGCTGGGACTAAAAATGTCCTATATATGACAGACACACAACCCTACATAAACGGAGACTTAAGACAACAAAATGGCATGGAAGCAACACATAACATGACAACATGGTAGCACACAACATGGCAGCAGCACAAAACATTATTGGGCACAGACAACAAGGATGTGTATGCTTTGGGGACCTTTAACAGAATGTGACTGGCAGAACGGGTGTATCTGGAGAATGAGGGCTGCAGTAAATATATCAGATAGGGGGACATTTCATGTTTTGGTGCGGATATGTGAACCTCTTATTGGACTTTTTTTTTTGTCAGGGAAAATAAAAACACATTTCTAAGTGGAAATTCCAAACTTTAGAAGACTTAAAACCTCAAATACACTACAAGTTTTAAATGTCCTGCATTACAGGAAGGTTCCTATAATGTCTGCTTCCAACTCACACTCATACACAGATCCCCTGAACACAGCTCACTCTCCAGATCCCAATCTCCTGAATTCTGATCACTTGTACACACACCTGTCAATTACACATTGAGTTCAGTTCTTTGCATCCTGCCATTGTGAGGTATTGTTTTGATACACATTCTAGTCGGAGCTCTGTTTATTTTCGCATTAGTCCTGTGTATCGTAGTTTTTGGCCATCCTCTCTAACAATGCCTTTTTGCCTATTCCCTGCCTGTACTTTTGCCTATCAGATTTCCTGTCAACCTCTTGCCTGATCTCCCGGACTACATTATTAGCCTTTCCCCTGCCTGTACTGTTACCCTTTTGGAGTCCCTGTGTATGACCTGCCTGCCCCTGGACCCAGCTTCCTGCCTCCTGTGGTCCTTTCTTAATAAACACCTGCTGCGCCCTGCACGTAAAACCACGTCTCCCATCGTACTCATTACAGTTCTCCTGCAACAGGGTTATAAAATTAAGATCCTACATCTGTTCGGTGTAAGAAGCTGTCTAATGTAAAAGTTGAGTAGCATAAATGGAAACTGGTATTTTGACTTGGCTTTGATTTGAAGTAGACTTGATAGTCAATGAACAGGAAGATCATGTTCATCTCATGTTGAGCACCAGCTCCGACATAAGGCAAGACAGGTGGCACTGGTATTTATATTCCTCCGGACACTCAAAAATCCACCTTGAATATTTGGAATATCATTCAAACAGGTTTATACAGATTCAATATCTGTTCTTAACACCCAGGTGGATAAGCTTGTCAAGAGTTTACTCGGAATAATGTGTTCAAAGTAGACATGCAGTAGTGCAACAGATGTCAGATCTTAATTTGAGGCAGTTTGCTAAAGCAGGGAAATAATTCTGCAGCATCAGGACATGTTAATTATGTGGATTATAATCAATGGACATTTCTTAGGGGTGATTCAAGTCTGAAATTTCAAAATAGAAATTACCATCTTCAGAAGGCTTAAATACACTACATGTTTTAAATTGCCTGTATTGTAGGAAGGTTATCCTGCAACAGAGTGATCAAATTAAGATCCTACATCTTTAATGGTATGGTTACATTTACACATGATTGTGTTCAAGTGCTTTTGAATTTGGAACAAGTCTTCAAATAATATTTTAGCTAGCTTGATAACATTGCTAATAAAGTTAGCTAGCTTGCTTAACATGTACGATATGGTCAGACTAGCTACATTATCCATATTGATAAGGTAATTGTCAAACAACATAGTTGTCGTCTTTTCGTGGACAAGGTAAAAGGTCAGTGGTGAGATGTCACAACTCGGAAACTCAGCAACATTTTCTCAGAGTTTCCCACTTCTAATTCCAACTTGGAGGGTCATTCAATAAAAATGTCCCACTGGGAACGAGGAGCTACTGATAACTCTGATAGCACGTGAACGCGGAAACACTCATTACTCCTACTCACGAAATGAAATGTATCCATCTAACTACAGCCATCATATCTGATACGGCCTCCTATTGGCTTTCTGAATTCCCAGGCCTACATCCTATTATCTGTCCTCACTGGATGTCAACATTATGTCATAGCCCCTCATTGGTTGCCTTAATTTACAAAGGATCACAACGTACAAAGGTTTTCCTTATCTATTAACATGTAATAGCAGAACACTTAAATTTGAATTCTACGGTACCTTTCACTGTAGAGGTTGTCCCACAGCAAAGGTTGGCTAATTCTGCGACATGAAAGCACACTGGTTCACATGAGGGCCAGGAGACCCTCAAACAAACACACACACACATCCACATACGCAGACACACACACAGACACACTCACACTCATCCATATGTTAACCCGGCTAATACTGATTGATGTGGATGATTGTAAGAAGTTCTAGAGCGGATAAGACTTACACATTCAGATCAGTCAATGGGATTTAAAGCTCTCCCTCGCTTCACCCTTCTCTCCTCCTCCGCTCCCTCCCTCCCAACTCTAATCGCTGTGTTGTGGTGTAAGATCAAGCTTGGTGGTGGTGGTTTCTACTCCGTCACAGGAAACTCTCGCTTTCCCTCTCCTGCACCCTCTCCCTCGCTCTCTTCCTTCACTGTATATAAGTATGGTGGGTGGATTGTGTGTCAGACAGAGTAAAGGAATGCCAGAGTGTGGGACAGATGGAGAGGGGCACAATCCCTGTGCCTCCCCCTGGATTGGCTGATAGTGATGGTCGCCATACGGAATCTACAGGTGAGAGATCTTTCTGATTTGTCATATTCTGACATAGCCCTAACACACCAAAAAAACAAAAAACAAACACGTAATCTAAAAGGAACAACAAATAGCTTAGCAACTTTTTCAATGTTTTTAAACTCTAAGCTTTTACTAAACAGCTTTCCAACTTTGGTCAAAAGTTGTTGTAGTGGCACAACAGCAGCTTGACGTTTAGATAACGCAGGTGTTTTTTAAAACCACTCTGCAGTGGCAGGAAGAGGTGGCCTTAAGGATGCCATTGTAGCATGGGAAAAGTTCTGTTTTCGGACCAGTCCAGGGGGTGTGTCTGACCTGGAAGGTTCACTCATACACTACAAGTCTGTCACTGTCTTAGACGGCTCTCGTTCCTACAACATCTTTTAATGTCTGGCGTCTTTGTTCATGTTCATACTTAATGCAAGAAAAGGGACATTTCAAAGTTCAAACGGGGAGGGTTGCAGATATTTTCATCTTCTCTTTACACATTAAAAACAAAACAGTAACAATGCAACCGTTGGGGTTGAAAATAAGAGTATTAACAATGGTCTCTGAGGAGAGTGTTAGGTAACTAAATACCTGAGGGGATTTTGGCTCGTGGATAAAGCGCTTCTCTGGGATAATAGTGACGAGGGATGAGTTATGCCCTCACACAAGCAAAGAGATGGGCCAGACACTCTGCAGGACTGACAGATTGTGTTGACAATGTTTTGGCTGCTTCCTGTAGGGAACAGTTCACCGAGGGGGTAAAGGTACTGGCACAACCTGAGGTGTTGCGTTAATCTCTGTGTCTGTCTGCCACTCTCTCATCATGTGCTCTGTCTTACAAATACATTTAGCTATCTCACTCTCTCTCTCTCTTTCTCCCTCTGTCACTCTCTGTCTCTGTCCTCTTTATCTTTCTCTCTATTTGTCTTTTTTCTTGCTATCAATTTCTGTCTGTCTCTTACAATTACATTTTCTGTTTCCTTTCTCTGTCCTTGGGAAAACAAAATTGCTGTGGTGAGCACATCAAATCACCAAAAGTAGTGTCTTCATGGTTTCTCTTAGGTCACCCAGCTATTTTAGCCATCCAGCAGGGAACGATCCACCTCAAACCAAAAAGAAGACAGCATATTAGCTCAGCGTTTCTCAATCCCCCCCCTATCAGTACCCCTGGTTATGCCGGGTGCTGCTCCAACCTATTTCAAAACTCGCAGTTTTAAATGAAGTGAAATGAGATAAACATCTCCAGTCACGTTATCTCCTACAAATCACTTTAAGTCTACATTTCAGTTTACAGTGAGAGTTCGTGATCCAATAGACGTTCCAACACTCGTGCTTCCGTATATAAACATTTCGTAAGATATACAGAGAGGATTAAACAACGACTGTGAATCGTAGATGATATAGCAAAGATATGAAATCAGCTTGTTCCAGTTTGCCGTCAGCTTTTTCTTTTGTATGCAGAAAATGAAGCTCTTTCAGTCTCACACAAAGACAAAGAGTTTGATAGAAAGCCAGCTTAGTGCATAACTGGACAAATTGTCTCTTAATTTGGGGGAAACGGGGTCAATATTATTTGGTTCTAAGATTAGGCTAGGTAGATGTGCTATGGGAACCATACAGTGCCTTGCCAAAGTATTCGGCCCCCTTGAACTTTGCAACCTTTTGCCACATTTCAGGCTACAAACATAAAGATATAAAACTGTATTTTTTTGTGAAGAATCAACAACAAGTGGGACACAATCATGAAGTGGAACAACATTTATTGGATATTTCAAACTTTTTTAACAAATCCAAAACTGAAAAATTGGGCGTGCAAAATTATTCATCCCCTTTACTTTCAGTGCAGCAAACTCTCTCCAGAAGTTCAGTGAGGATCTCTGAATGATCCAATGTTGACCTAAATGACTAATGATGATAAATACAATCCACCTGTGTGTAATCAAGTCTCCGTATAAATGCACCTGCACTGTGATAGTCTCAGAGGTCCGTTAAAAGCGCAGAGAGCATCATGAAGAACAAGGAACACACCAGGCAGGTCCGAGATACTGTTGTGAAGAAGTTTAAAGCTGGATTTGGATACAAAAAGATTTCCCAAGCTTTAAACATCCCAAGGAGCACTGTGCAAGCGATAATATTGAAATGGAAGGAGTATCAGACCACTGCAAATCTACCAAGACCTGGCCGTCCCTCTAAACTTTCAGCTCATACAAGGAGAAGACTGATCAGAGATGCAGCCAAGAGGCCCATGATCACTCTGGATGAACTGCAGAGATCTACAGCTGAGGTGGGAGACTCTGTCCATAGGACAACAATCAGTCGTATATTGCACAAATCTGGCCTTTATGGAAGAGTGGCAAGAAGAAAGCCATTTCTTAAAGATATCCATAAAAAGTGTTGTTTAAAGTTTGCCACAAGCCACCGGGAGACACACCAAACATGTGGAAGAAGGTGCTCTGGTCAGATGAAACCAAAATTGAACTTTTTGGCAACAATGCAAAACGTTATGTTTGGCGTAAAAGCAACACAGCTCATCACCCTGAACCCACCATCCCCACTGTCAAACATGGTGGTGGCAGCATCATGGTTTGGGCCTGCTTTTCTTCAGCAGGGACAGGGAAGATGGTTGAAATGGATGGGAAGATGGATGGAGCCAAATACAGGACCATTCTGGAAGAAAACCTGATGGAGTCTGCAAAAGACCTGAGACGGGACGGGGACGGAGATTTGTCTTCCAACAAGACAATGATCCAAAACATAAAGCAAAATCTACAATGGAATGGTTCAAAAATAAACATATCCAGGTGTTAGAATGGCCAAGTCAAAGTCCAGACCTGAATCCAATCGAGAATCTGTGGAAAGAACTGAAAACTGCTGTTCACAAATGCTCTCCATCCAACCTCACTGAGCTCGAGCTGTTTTGCAAGGAGGAATGGGAAAAAAATTCAGTCTGATGTGCAAAACTGATAGACATACAGCTGTAATCGCAGCAAAAGGTGGCGCTACAAAGTATTAACTTAAGGGGGCTGAATAATTTTGCACGCCCAATTTTTCAGTTTTTGATTTGTTAAAAAAGTTTGAAATATCCAATAAATGTCGTTCCACTTCATGATTGTGTCCCACTTGTTGTTGATTCTTCACAAAAAAATACAGTTTTATATTTTTATGTTTGAAGCCTGAAATGTGGCAAAAGGTCGCAAAGTTCAAGGGGGCTGAATACTTTCGCAAGGCACTGTATGTTTGATGTACTTGATGCCATTCCACCATTAGATTAAGAGTTGTACTGGGCAGACTGTCATGTCCTGACCATAGAAAGCCTTTATTTTCTATGGTGGAGTAGGTCAGGGCGTGACTGGGGGGTGTTCTAGTTTATTATATCTATGTGTGGTCTAGTTTTTGTATTTCTATGTTGGCCTGGTATGGTTCCCAATCAGAGGCAGCTGTCTATCATTGTCTCTGATTGGGGATCATATTTAGGTAGCCTTTTCCCACCTGTTGTTTGTGGGATATTGTTTTTGTATTGTTGCTTTTGAGCCCTACAAGGCTGTACGTTCATTCGTTTCGCTTTATTGTTTTTGTTGCTGGTTCACATTAAAATAAATTATGATGAACCCAAATCACGCTGCGCCTTAATCTACCCATTTTGACGAGCGTTACACAGACTTAGTTTTTATATACGGTAATGATAAAGCATAACAAACTCCCGGCTGCGATAAAAACTGTTTCTGCTAGTCATAGGTTCAAACACTCATGCAGGGCTTGGTTAATGATCTAAACCACCCTGCGCTAGTAAGTGACTTGCTAAATGTGTATGTTTGCCTATTTGCATATACAGTGGGGTCTGAAAGACATGCTAACCTCCCCTGTTATTGTAATTGTGAGAGGTTAGCATGGCATGGGGGTATGATCTTTGACCCTCTGTAACATTCTCACTCATACTTAATTATGATTCATTCCAGATTATCCATAAACATGGTACTGTAGCATCCACATTACTGTAGAAGTGTTTAGAAACATATTCTATTCGTGTAATAAAAGTGACTTCAAAATGACACAGTACGTTAATTACCATGAATCTCTATTGGGCACAAAATAATCTGAAACACAACCAAAACAAACTGTAAATGCACCCAACAAGTCACATGCTTTATGTAGTCATTACACACTAGGAATATGGGAGAATATGCCACACTTCTGACTACTTTATTTATAAGAATCAATCATTTGGACACATACCTTTTGAGAGAAAAACAAATATTACTTCTTAAACAAAATCTCTTTCTCTGAGCATTTGTATAAATCTAATATAATATAATCCCCCCCCCATTTGTTTGACAACACAATATACAGTTATCTATATACAGATATCTCAGTATTTCAATTATTTATTTTATACAGTCATTATTGCTCATCTTTATCAAGGGAGTCAATCATTTCAGACCCCTCTATATATGTAAATATTTTGACATTGTTGCCCATGTCACTTGTTTATGCCCTGCTGTCCTTGCCAACAAAGGGGACCACAATGGAAACAAGCATTTTGACTTTACTGTGTTTAGATCCTCGACAGTATTTCGTTTATGTATCTTTTGCTGAGTGTAACATGTTAATGTATTTTAAATTGTAAAAACATCTAATGTAATTGGCTAGAAGACGTATTAGTTTTAGAAGTTGTTTATGTTGGCCAGAAGGATTCTATGTAAACCACAGTCATCAACAAACTCTTATCTTAATTGCTACCAGATAGGGATGTGGGTTCTGGGAAGTGAAGTTAAATCATTCAATTTGAAAGTCCGCCAAACTTATATGCTCTTTCCGATACACAAAATCTGTGGTTGCTTCTTCTTGGAAAGTGTTAGTCAATTTTTAGGACCATTAACACAGATAATGAACAGTACATTTAAACAACTAATATTTATTATACCCATTCATTGTATAGTCTAAATCAAACTGTACTCTAAACAGTTTGTATCAACTGTACGTAATATACAGTAAAGTTAACCCATGGGGCTTGCTGAAAAGGAATTGACGGATTTCACAGGATGTGGTTTATCTCTCCCCCTCTTGGTTATACACTCGACACCAGAGCCTCAGCTTGTAGCCAGGCATTTTCCACTCAATAACATAAACACCAAGGGACTCCTCTGTTGTCCTTCATCCCCCTATTCCCCACCATGCGTCACACACGCACACACTCACTCGCACAGTTCAACCTTCTGATTCTGGAACTTATAATGTTGAGATGCATTGTTAGTTCAATACATGTGGTGTCTGTCTGAAGGAGTCTGTATGTCTGGAAGCATGTTCACAGGAGGCTGCTGAGGGGAGGATGCATCATAATGATGGCTGGAATGGAGCAAATGGAATGGCATCAAATGCATGGAAACCATATGTTTGATGTATTTGAGGTCATTCCACAAATTCCACTCCAGCCATTACCACAAACCCGTCCTCCCCAATTAAGGTGCCACCAACCTCCTGTGATGTACACCCCCCCTCCCCCCAAACACACACACCACCACCAATCCCTGAGCAGACTGAATCAGTAGTCTACATTGATCCCCATCCCCCTGCAAGATTTCAAACATCATTCAGAGAAAGTGGTTTCCCTCATCAGCTGAAACGGAAAGCCCTTAAGTGCCAGACATTATATACTGCTGAATTTCAACTTTAGCAAAGGCTGTCTTTGAAATTTGAAAGCAGCTCTTTCTCACCAAATATGTACGGCAAAATACTTGAGGAAAGTGAAACTGCATGGAAGTAATGGCAAAGAAAAACAAATAACAGTGTAAAACAGACACCATACTTTAATGTCGATGGGGGGATTTAAATGTCAATGTAAATTAGGTGTACCCATACAAGGATCCGACCATCACCCAATCAACCCCTAGTGTAGTGGTCTGGGTGTAGTTGGTGCAGAGGAGTCAGGCAAAGGACAGCAGAAATGAGTAACACAAGTAACTTTACTCAAATATTCCAATAACATGTCG
The DNA here is from genome assembly GCF_023373465.1 of Oncorhynchus keta. Classification (NCBI taxonomy): domain Eukaryota; kingdom Metazoa; phylum Chordata; class Actinopteri; order Salmoniformes; family Salmonidae; genus Oncorhynchus; species Oncorhynchus keta. Next base: position 13,723,801 of record NC_068437.1, on the reverse strand, counting down.
TAATACCGAGCCCACAATAAGGGACCGAACATACATAAAACAATCACGCACAAAAACCATGGGGAAAACAGTGGGTTAAATAATGAACAAGTAATTGGGGAATTGAAACCAGGTGTGTAAAACAAATGGAAAATGAAAAGTGGATCGGCGAAGGCTAGAGATGTCGACCGCCGCCCGAACAAGGAAAGGGACCGATTTAGCCACGGGCTGATTTCTTCTTGAGCGGATGGTTGGGGGGCCGGAACATAATTACAAATAATTTGTAGACCGCAAATTTACCACAAGCAGCCCAAACAGATATAATATGACTAAAACATAACCATTTCAAACCTTGTGATCATACAAATGTAAGCGTGTCTCTCTCACGTGAGGAAGTCCATTTGAGTTATTCAGCAGACACTCTTATCCAGAGAACTTAATGGAGCAATTAGGGTTAAGTGCCTTGCTCAAGGATACAGACAGATTTTTCCCCTAGTAGACCCGGGGATTCAAACAAACCTTTCATCAGTTACTGGCTCTTAACCGCTAGGCTACCTGCCACCCAGATTTCACAAATTAAAATCACTTGGAGCTGATTTCCTTGTGTTTTTACAGTTTTTTTTATGTCCAACAAAATTCAACAGAGAACTTTGGGGGGGCCAAATAAAACCACCCGCGGGCCGAAGGCTACCAGTTGGGGTACCCTGCGCCAGCCCCTACAGAGAGGGGTGGAAGGAAGGACGTTTCTGTGTTTAAACACAAATCACCTGCATGTTTTACTGTAACTTGAAGTTGAAGTTTCATTATGCCTTGAGCTCAGTAACAGTGGAAGTTAGACACCCAAACCCAGCTAGCTTTAAAACTATATGAGGTAAAGGGAGAGATGACAGAAACACTGAACGTATGGTCTCAGAGTTTAACAGACATTTAGGGTGAGACTTCAGAAGAGGACTTTAAAAAAAAACAGTATCTTCAAATCACAGTGTTATCCTTATGATTATCAAATAAGGAAAGCTGAGATCTTAGTTGTCAGAAGTTGAAGAATTAACAACCACATATATATCTATCACAGGAATAATTGATAAGATGTACTGTACATTATCAAGACAATGTGAATCTGCCTTTATCCCTCTTCAAAGGATGTGGAGAAACAATTTAGGTACGGAATTTGATGAGGTATGGCTTAAGATCTGTAACAAGATACGATACCCATTTACTTGTTTGAATATTAAGGAATCTAACTACAAATTCATTTTCAAGTTTTACTTTTGTTAGTATATTTCCAGACACCTCACATTTACATTTACATTTAAGTCATTTAGCAGACGCTCTTATCCAGAGCGACTTACAAATTGGTGCATACACCTTATGACATCCAGTGGAACAGCCACTTGCATCTAAATCTTTTTTTTTTTTGGGGGAGAATGATTACTTACCCTTACTTACCCTATCCTAGGTATTCCTTGAAGAGGTGGGGTTTCAGGTGTCTCCGGAAGGTGGTGATTGACTCCGCTGTCCTGGCGTCGTGAGGGAGTTTGTTCCACCATTGGGGGCCAGAGCAGCGAACAGTTTTGACTGGGCTGAGCGGGAACTGTACTTCCTCAGTGGTAGGGAGGCGAGCAGGCCAGAGGTGGATGAACGCAGTGCCCTTGTTTGGGTGTAGGGCCTGATCAGAGCCTGGAGGTACTGAGGTGCTGTTCCCCTCACAGCTCCGTAGGCAAGCACCATGGTCTTGTAGCGGATGCGAGCTTCAACTGGAATCCAGTGGAGAGAGCGGAGGAGCGGGGTGACGTGAGAGAACTTGGGAAGGTTGAACACCAGACGGGCTGCGGCGTTCTGGATGAGTTGTAGGGGTTTAATGGCACAGGCAGGGAGCCCAGCCAACAGCGAGTTGCAGTAATCAAGACGGGAGATGACAAGTGCCTGGATTAGGACCTGCGCCTCTTCCTGTGTGAGGCAGGGTCGTACTCTGCGGATGTTGTAGAGCATGAACCTACAGGAACGGGACACCAAATTGCGGGACACCAAATTGCCCGAAATGTAAGACCAAAAAAGGAACTATTTTGCACGTACTTTGGCAGTGCAATATGCAAATGCTTTTCTGGTGTTTTATTCATACATATGAAGATCACTTTTTATATCAAATTGGTAGAATCTGCAAGCCTTTTCCTCCTTAATCAAATGCCAAATATTAAGCTTGACTCAGACATGACAAGGTTGCTTATAACTATTTCATACTTTGCAAAGAAATTTATTCTTATGTGTTGGAACAGCAAAAACACACCCACTTTGCAATCGTGGTTAAAACAAATTGCAGAATTCTTTAGCATTAGAAAAATATATAATGAATTTACAAAATCGTGGTCCCACATTCCTGAAAGTATGGTCTCCTCTACTGTCCTTTATTTGAAAAAGTTTTCAAAAGATGTTTAGGCACCCTGAAACACAGCAACTATCATTGCTTCGTAGGAAGAGAGGGAAAGGGAAAAAATATATGCTGCTATTTGTCTCCAAATGATAATGCTAACTGTACATTAACTGCTGATAATTGCACCTGCTGCTATTTGCTATTGGATTATGTTTTATTTATATATAATGCATGTGATAGTTTTTTATTAATTGTTATAAAAAAGATAAATGGGGACTAGGTTGTTCTTCGGATATTCGGGTGAATTGTTTTCCAACCCAAGACCAAAGTAAGAGGGTTGACAGGGGGGATTCAGCAGGTGACATTAGTACTAACTGTGGCTTGGGCGTTGACTTATCCATCTATAGGCGGGAGGTTAGAAATTGTACACCGTAACACATTGTTTTACATGACTTATGAAGCATGATATGAAGTTATCATGTAATGTTACAATTAATTCCATTAACTCTCTATTTTGCCTTTTTAACATACTGTATGTGTTACTGGTACTTTATTGTGGGCTTGAGGCTGACTCAAATAGGTAAATCAGCAGGTACAATGTTGGGAGCAGTTATTGTTAAACACCAGTAGAAAACTCAAAATAGTTATCTGATGACAATTTATTTATTTCACCTTTATTTAACCAGGTAGGCAAGTTGAGAACAAGTTCTCATTTACAATTGCGACCTGGCCAAGATAAAGCAAAGCTGTTCGACACATACAACAACACAGAGTTACACATGGAGTAAAACAAACATACAGTCAATAATACAGTATAAACAAGTCTATATACGATGTGAGCAAATGAGGTGAGATAAGGGAGGTAAAGGCAAAAAAAGGCCATGGTGGCAAATTAAATACAATATAGCAAGTAAAACACTGGAATGGTAGATTTGCAATGGAAGAATGTGCAAAGTAAAAATAAATAAATAAAAATACAGTAGGGAAAGAGGTAGTTGTTTGGGCTAAATTATAGGTGGGCTATGTACAGGTGCAGTAATCTGTGAGCTGCTCTGACAGTTGGTGCTTAAAGCTAGTGAGGGAGATAAGTGTTTCCAGTTTCAGAGATTTTTGTAGTTTGTTCCAGTCATTGTTCCAGTCATTGGCAGCAGAGAACTGGAAGGAGAGGCGGCCAAAGAAATAATTGGTTTTGGGGGTGACTAGATAGATATACCTGCTGGAGCGTGTGCTACAGGTGGGAGATGCTATGGTGACCAGCGAGCTGAGATAAGGGGGGACTTTACCTAGCAGGGTCTTGTGGATGACATGGAGCCAGTGGGTTTGGCGACGAGTATGAAGTGAGGGCCAGCCAACGAGAGCGTACACGTCACAATGGTGGGTAGTATATGGGGCTTTGGTGACAAAACGGATTGCACTGTGATAGACTGCATCCAATTTGTTGAGTAGGGTATTGGAGGCTATTTTGTAAATTACATCGCCAAAGTCGAGGATTGGTAGGATGGTCAGTTTTACAAGGGTATGTTTGGCAGCATGAGTGAAGGATGCTTTGTTGCGAAATAGGAAGCCAATTCTAGATTTAACTTTGGATTGGAGATGTTTGACATAGGTCTGGAAGGAGAGTTTACAGTCTAACCAGACGCCTAAGTATTTGTAGTTGTCCACATATTCTACGTCAGAGCCGTCCAGAGTAGTGATGTTGGACAGGCGGGCAGGTGCAGGTAGCGATCGGTTGAAGAGCATGCATTTAGTTTTACTTGTATTTAAGAGCAATTGGAGGCCACGGAAGGAGAGTTGTATGGCATTGAAGATTGCCTGGAGGGTTGTTAACACAGTGTCCAAAGAAGGGCCAGAAGTATACAGAATGGTGTCGTCTGCGTAGAGGTGGATCAGAGACTCACCAGCAGCAAGAGCGACCTAATTGATGTATACATAGAAGAGAGTCGGTCTAAGAATTGCACCCTGTGGCACCCCCATAGAGACTGCCAGATGTCCGGACAGCAGACCCTCCGATTTGACACACTGAACTCTATCAGAGAAGTAGTTGGTGAACCAGACAAGGCAATCATTTGAGAAACCAAGGCTGTCGAGTCTGCTGATGAGGATGTGGTGATTGACAGAGTCGAAAGCCTTGGCCAGATCAATGAATACGGCTGCACAGTAATGTTTCTTATCGATGGCGGTTAAGATATCATTTAGGACCTTAAGCGTGGCTGAGGTGCACCCATGACCAGCTCTGAAACCAGATTGCATAGGAGAGAAGGTATGGTGAGATTCAAAATGGTCGGTAATCTGTTTGTTGACTTGGCTTTCGAAGACCTTAGAAAGGCATGGTAGGATAGATATAGGTCTGTAGCAGTTTGGGTCAAGAGTGTCCCCCCCTTTGAAGAGGGGGATGACCGCAGCTGCTTTCCCATCTTTGGGAATCTCAGACGACACGAAAGAGGTTGAACAGGCTAGTAATAGGGGTGGCAACCATTTTGGCAGATAATTTTAGAAAGAAAGGGTCCAGATTGTCTAGCCCGGCTGATTTGTAGGGGTCCAGATTTTGCAGCTCTTTCAGAACATCAGCTGAACGGATTTGGGAGAAGGAGAAATGGGGAAGGCTTGGGCGAGTTGCTGTGGGGGGTGCAGTGGTGTTGACCGGGGTAGGAGTAGCCAGGTGGAAAGCATGGCCAGCCGTAGAAAAATGCTTATTGAAATTCTCAATTATGGTGGATTTATCAGTGGTGACCGTGTTCCCTATCCTCAGTGCAGTGGGCAGCTGGGACGAGGTTCTTATTCTCCATGGACTTTACAGTGTCCCAGAACTTTTTTGAGTTTGTGTTGCAGGAAGCAAATTTCTGCTTGAAAAAGCTAGCCTTAGCTTTTCTAACTGCCTGTGTATAATGGTTTCTAGCTTCTCTGAACAGCTGCATATCACGGGGGCTGTTCGATGCTAATGCAGAACGCCATAGGATGTGTTTGTGTTGGTTAAGGGCAGTCAGGTCTGGGGAGAACCAAGGGCTATATCTACATCTATATGCATTCTGTATTTCCAGTTTGCGTATTAAATATGTCTATTGCGAATAAATGAAATAAAAACAGAAACTCTCACTTAATCACTCATATTGCTTACTGACCTAACAAATCAAATCAAATTGTATTAATCACATGCGCTGAATACAACAGGTATAGATAGACCTTACAGTGAAATGCTTACTTACGAGCCCCTAACCAAAAATGCATTTTTCAAAAATACGGATAAGAATAAGAAATAAAAGTAACATGTAATTAAAGAGCAGGAGTAAAATAACAAGTGAGACTATATACAGGAGGGGTACCAGTACAGACTCAACGTGCGGGGGCACCGGGTTAGTTGAGGTAATATGTACATGTAGGTAGAGTTATTAAAGTGACTATGCATAGATGATAACAACAGAGAGTGGCAGTGGTGTAAAAGAGTATGGGTAGCCATTTAATTACATGTTCAGGAGTCTTATGGCTTGGGGGTAGAAGCCGTTTAGAAGCCTCTTGGACCAAGACTTGGCGCTCCGGTACCGCTTTCCGTACGGTAGCAGAGAGAACAGTCTATGACTAGGGTGGCTGGAGTCCTTGACATTTTTTAGGGCCTTCCTCTGACACAGCCTGGTATAGAGGTCTTGGATGGCAGGAAGCTTGGCCCCAGTGATGTACTGGGCCGTTCGCACTACCCTCTGTAGTGCCTTGGGGTCGAAGGCCAAGCAGTTGCCGTTCCAGGCAGTGTTGCAACCAGTCAGGATGCTCTCGACAGTGCAGCTGTATAACCTTTTGAGGATCTGAGGACTCATGCCAAATCTTTTCAGTCTCCTGAGGGGGAAAAGGTTTTGTCGTGCCCTCTTCACAACTTTCTTGGTGTGCTTGGACCATGTTAGTTTGTTGGTGATGTGGACACCAAGGAACATGAAGCTCTCAACCTACTCAACTGCGGCCCCATTGATGAGAATTGGGGCATGGTCAGTCCTCTTTTTCTTGTAGTCCACAATCATCTCCTTTGTCTTGATCATGTTGAGGTAGAGGTTGTTGTCCTGTCACCACACAGCCAGGTCTCTGACCTCCTCCCTATAGGCTGTCTTGTCGTTGTTGGTGATCAGGCCTACCACTGTTATGTCATCTGCAAACTTAATGATGGTGTTGGAGTCGTGCCTTGCCATGCAGTCATGAGTGAACGGGGGTACAGGACGGGACTGAGCACGCACCCCTGAGGGGCCCCTGTGATGAGGATCACCATAGCAGATGTGTTGTTACCTACACTTACCACCTTGGGGCAGCCCGTCAGGAAGTCCAGGATCCAGTTGCAGAGTAGTCCCAGGGTCCTTAGCTTATTGATGCTCTTTGATGGCACTATGGTGTTGAACGCTGAACTGTAGTCAATGAATAGCATTCTCACATAGGTGTTCCTTTTGTCCAGGTGGGAAAGGGCAGTGTGGAATGCAGTAGAGATTGCATCAGCTGTGGATCTGTTGGGGCATGCAAATTGGAGCGAGTCTAGGGTTTTTGGGATAATGTAGTTGATGACCAGCCTTTCAAAGCACTTCATGGCGACAGAAGTGAGTGCTACGGGTCGTTAGTCATTTAGGGAGGTTGCCGTAGTGTTCTTGGGCACAGGCACTATGGTGTTCTGCTTAAAACATGTTGGTATTACAGACTCGGACAGGGAGAGGTTGAAAATGTCAGTTAAGACACTTGGCAGTTTGTCAGCGCATGCTCGCAGTCCACGTCCTGGTAATCCATCAGGCCCTGTGGCATTATGAATGTTGACCTATTTAAAGGTGTGACTCACATCGGCTGGTAGGCTCGTGTCACTGGGAAGCTCTCGGCTGTGCTTCTCTTTGTAGTTTGGTTTGCAAGCCCTGCCACATCCGACGAGCGTCAGAGCCGGTGTTGTACGATTCGATCTTTGTCCTGAATTGACGCTTTGCCTGTTTGATGGTTCGTCAGATTTCTTATAAGCTTCCGGGTTAGAGTCCCGCTCCTTGAAAGAGGCAGCTCTAGCCTTTAGCTTAATGCAGATGTTGGCTGTAATCCATGGCTTCTGGTTGGGATATGTATGTACGTACGGTCACTGTGGGAACGATATCTTCGATATACTTATTGATGAAGCCAATGACAGATGTGGTATACTCCTCAATGCCGTCGGAGGAATCCCGGTAACATATTCCAATCTGTGCTAGAACTGTCCTGTAGTTTAGCATCTGCTTCATCTGTCCACCAAGTCACTGGTGCTTCCATTTTAAAATTTTACCTGTAAGTAGGAATCAGGAGGATAGAATTATGGTCAGATTTGCCAAATGAAGGGCGAGGGAGAGCTTTGTATGCGTCACTGTGTGTGGAGTAAAGGTGGTGCAGAGTTTTTTTTCCCTCTGCTTGCACATTTAACATGCTGATAGAAATTTGGTCAAACCTGATATAAGTTTCCCTGCGTAAGAGTTCTCTTGTTTGCTTATGGGGGAATACAGTTCATTCAATGCTGTCTTAGTGCCAGCCTCAGTCTGTGGTGGTATGTAAGCAGATATGAAATATGCAGATGAAAACTCTCTAGGTAGATAGTGCGTCATACCAGACGACGCTGTTCTATCCTGTCTGTACAGCGTATAACCAGCCAGCTGTATGTTGATAATGACCCCGTGAAGCATAAGATATTACAATTTTGAATGTCCCGTTGGTAGTTTAATCTCCCCTCAGGGAACTACACCCCCCCATTCAGCTGAAAAGGTGGCACAGGGAATTCAAAAGTATTCTTTAGAAATATTTAACTTTCACACATTAACAAGTCCAATACCTCAAATGAAAGATAAACATCTTGTTCATCTACCCATCGTGTCTGATTTTTAAAATATTTTACAGCGAAAACACAACATATATTTGTTAGACCACCACCAAATCAAAGGGAAAACGCAGCCATTTTTTCCAGCCAAAGATAAGAGTCACAAAAGCATGATTAGAGATAAAATGAATCACTAATTGTTTGAAAATCTTCATCAGATGACACTCATATGACATGTTACACAATAAATGTATGTTTTGTTTCGATAATATGCGTATTTATATCCACAAATCTCGGTTTACATTGACGTCATGTTCAGAACTGCCTCCAAAATATCCGGAGGAATTATAGAAAGCTACGCCAGATAACAGAAATACTCATCATAAACTTTGACTAAAGATACATGTTCTACATATAATTAAAGATACACTGGTTCTTAATGCAACCGCTGTGTCAGATTTTTAAAAAATGATACGGAAAAAGCCTAACATTGCAATAATCTGAGACAGCGCTCTGACGTAAAAGTATTTCTATGCCATGTTGGAGGTCAACAGAAATACGAAATTACAACATAAATATTCCCTTACCTTTGATGATCTTTCATCAGAATGTAGTGCAAGGAGTCCTAGTTCCACAATAAATCATTGTTTTGTTCCATAATGTCCAAAACTAGTGTCCAAGTAGCTGCATTTGCTATCACTTTCAGCTCATGTGCCCAAAAACTGACTGCTGGTCCAGGATAACTCGCACGAAAACTTCCAAAAGATATGTTCCAGGTCAAATAAACTGGTCAAACTAAGTAGAGAATCAATCTTCATGATGTTATTATCATATATATCCAATAACGTTCCAACCGGATCATACGTTTTCAGCTGGAGCCAAATGGAACGGCGGTAGCACCCACAGAGAGATGCGCCACAGGAAAATGGCATTCTGTCGGGACACTGACTATTTCCCCTCCCATTCGGTCAAAGTTCACAGCAAATGCTCCATACCACTTTCTACTGAATGAGGACATCTCGTGGAAGGCGTAGGAAGTGCTACCAGATCGATATCTTGTTGGAAAAGGAGGGGGCGATGATGTCAAAGTTGCCCCACATTCAGAATGCCCCACATTCACTTCTTGTTTGGAAGATTGCCTCCCCTATGAGTTCTGTTATACTCACAGACAGAATTCAAACAGTTTTAGAAACTTCAGAGTGTTTTCTATCCAATAGTAATAATAATATGCATATATTAGCAATCTAGGACAGAGTAGGATGCAAATCACTATGGGCACGCAATTCATCCAAAGTGAAAATACTGCCCCCTATCCTCAACAAGTTTTAAGCACAGGTGCAAACTCTTCGCCTCTGTGGAAACATCCTGCACTGTCGTAAAGGCTATATTGTAGTCATTGTTGTACAATATCTAATATTCTTTAAGCCGATTAACATTATTGTGAAACACTACATGATCAAACGACTCCTAATCTATGATCTGTGATGTCCCCTCTCTTACTTTCTCACTCACTGCCTCTCTCTCTCTTTATCTCTTCCCACCCTCCCTCTCTGTCACTCTTCGTCAGCCCTCTATATCATTCACTCCCTCTCTCCCTCCCTTTCTCTCTCTTTTCTTATTCTGTCTTAATCATCCACTATCTTACTCTCTCCCTTCTTCCTTTTCTCTCCAAGATGATTGACGACCCCTTCAGTTGAACCAAGCCCCAGGATGATCATGTTGCCCGTCAGCGGTGGCCACTATCACCACGTCGTGCCTGTGGCTTGTGCCCTCACCTGCTTCTGGCTCCTGCTACTTTTTCATGCCGTCTTTGGCCAGAAGCCCGCCAAGCTGCCCCTGGTGGGTCGCAAGCCCTTCATTGCTGCCTGGAATGCACCGCTGGACCTGTGCACTGTCAAGTACAATGTCCACACCAACCTGGAGCAACTCTTCCACATCAGTGGCAGCCCGCGGGCCATCCGCACTGGCCAGAATGTCACCATTTTCTATGCCAATCGGCTGGGCCTCTACCCTTTTTACACGGACCAGGGCGTCCCCATCAATGGAGGCCTCCCCCAGAACTGCAGCCTGGAGGCCCACCTCCTCAAGACGTACAAGGACATCGTCCATTTTATCCCCACGGAGGACTTTGCTGGACTGGCAGTCATCGACTGGGAGTATTGGCGGCCTCAGTGGAACCGCAACTGGCACAAGAAGGACATCTACCGATGCAAGTCCCGGGAGATGATCGCACAGGCCTATGTCAACGTGACTCCATCACAAATCGAGGTGCTGGCACGAAAACGCTTTGAGAGGAGTGGCCAGGCATTCATGCAGAGGACAGTCCAGCTAGGGACGCGCCTTCGCCCCAATGGACTCTGGGGCTTCTACCTCTACCCAGACTGCCACAACTACAACCTGCATGAGCACAACTACACAGGCTCCTGCCCCCTGCTAGAGAGCCTGCGTAACGACGAGCTGCTCTGGTTGTGGAATAGCAGCACAGCATTGTTCCCCTCAGTGGCTATCAGGAAGAGTCAAAAAGATAGTGTCAGCAACCTCCATTTCTCCCAGTTCAGGGTGCTGGAGTCTCTGAGGATAGCTGGGCTTACCTCGCACGACTTTGAGCTGCCCACATTTGTGTACACACGCCTAGGGTACAGGGATGAGGCTATGGCCTTCCTCACCACGGTAAGACTGCTACACTTAGTAACCCAAAGGTCTAAAATCAAGTGACCATTTGGTTATCAATCTGGTCCTGGAGAGCTACAGGATGTGTCGTTTTTTTTTATTATCCAGACCATCATTAACACATCTGATTCAACAAATTAACTAATCATCAAGGCCACCAGGTGTGTTTTAGTTGGGCTAGAACAAAACATTGCACTTCATGATACATGATCCAAATAGGGTTGTAATTCACTGATTAAAATTCCACACTATAAAACCTGTGTAATCCTTTATATACAGGATCAGTTATGACATCATTTATTTCTTAATGATTTCTTAAAATGATCTTGCCATTCTCTGTCTCTCTCAGCAGTCAACACTACTTAGTGAACTGTCTAGTCAGTTGAGTGCAGGCAACCTGCCTCTCTTGAGGAGACATTACCACCATCTTGTGGCTGTACAAAGAAGTTCAACATCTGGTGTAATATAGAATGTGGTGGAATATCCTGTGTGCGTGTCTTTGTGTGTATTGCAGACCGACTTGATCCACACCATTGGTGAGAGTGCTGCTTTGGGGGCTGCAGGTTTTGTGATCTGGGGAGACCTCAACCTCACTTCATCCAAAGTGAGTCTCATTATATATCTTTACTGTATATTATCTATTATATAATAAGACACCAGCTGGAATGTGGTTTTAACCAATCAGAATCCAGGATTAGACCCACCCTTTGTATAATGTATAATTAGTGTTACAGTTTGACTATCAAAGTGTTACACAAGCTAGAATAGGGTAGAGCTAAAGAGACTGGCGATAAAGCAATTAACAGCTCTGACAAAGGAAAAACCCTAACCCTTAATTAAAGCTATGAAAATAAAGTGCTCCCTTTAGCATATGCTGCACATCAATTTAATTTTGTTTTGACTTATTTTCACTGTCAACACTTCCAAGGCATGTGTACATTCAAAATGAGGCTTTGAGAAGAAAGGTCATGCATTCCTAAGTGTATTACAAACATTCTTCTTTTGAAATTTGAGTTGCTGTAGAAAGTATTTGAAAAATCTGGACAAAACTACATAGTAATGCTATGTATATAAAGAGGGAGAAAAAAAGTTAGTTGACAACCCATAGAGAATAGTTATGACAGTAGAGTAGTGCTCGCTAAAGTATATGTCAATGGATTATCATGAATTGCACAATGCCCTCAGTCGTTTGACTTTCTCTTAGTTAAAAAAAATACTTACTCTTTCTTTCTTTCTTGCTCAATTCCCCCCTCTCTTTCTCTCTCACCCATCTTCAGCACAACTGCACAAAGGTAAAGTCCTTCATCAAACACCGTCTGGGTCAATACATCACCAATGTGACACGGGCCGCAGAGGTCTGCAGTGACTTCCTGTGCCAGAGCAATGGCCGCTGTGTCCGCAGGGACCTCCACGCCCCGTACTACCTCCACCTGAGCGGAGACAGCTACCACATTCAGCCCTCGGGGGACGGGGACTTTGCGGTCACGGGCAAGCACTCGCTGCGTGAGCTCCAACTACTGGCCAAGAGATTCCACTGTCACTGCTATGAGGGACACGCCGGGGAGAAGTGTGATAGCCTGAACAAGGTGGTGGCAGAAGAGGAGGAAGAGGAGGGGGGAGAGTTGGAGGAGGGGGGAGAGGCGGAGGATGGGGAGAAGGAGCAGAGGGAAAGTGCCACTCCACAAACTGGGAACAGCTTTAGCTTGGTGGTGTTGCTCCTTCTATTGAATGTCTCCTTTGTGTGACTGTGGTATGATAATATCACTAAGTGTCTTGTGTTGTTTGGGGTAGGGGAGACAGAGCTTGAAGTCACTTCCATGGGAACTGCTATTACGTAATGCTGTGCTGTCGTCCTACAGTGTCCTGTATTATAGTGGGTAACGCTTTACTTGAAGGGTACCTGCATAATGACTACATGACACATCCATAACTCATACACACTTCATTTGTAAAGTCTGATTATACAGTGCCTTGCGAAAGTATTCGGCCCCCTTGAACTTTGCGACCTTTTGCCACATTTCAGGCTTCAAACATAAAGATATAAAACTGTATTTTTTTGTGAAGAATCAACAACAAGTGGGACACAATCATGAAGTGGAACAACATTTATTGGATATTTCAAACTTTTTTAACAAATCCAAAACTGAAAAATTGGGCGTGCAAAATTATTCAGCCCCTTTACTTTCAGTGCAGCAAACTCTCTCCAGAAGTTCAGTGAGGATCTCTGAAGGATCCAATGTTGACCTAAATGACTAATGATGATAAATATAATCCACCTGTGTGTAATCAAGTCTCCGTATAAATGCACCTGCACTGTGATAGTCTCAGAGGTCCGTTAAAAGCGCAGAGAGCATCATGAAGAACAAGGAACACACCAGGCAGGTCCGAGATACTGTTGTGAAGATGGAGGTTGACAGTTGTTTCTTTCCCACACCTTTTTGCAAACATTGGTGTTCAAGCAAAGTCATATTCAGACGGAACATCTCATCGATTCACCGTTCAAAAATAATCCCAAACCTTACTTATTACTCTGACATTGAAGCTTGAAGTGCAGATAGAAAGTGGGTCACCAGCAATTGAAGAGACAATGTATTTAATCTCATCACCCTTTGCCTTTCCTCCTTAGTACTTTGTCAATACTAATTAGGACACTTAGAAGCTATTTTTTTTTCAACATCAAATTCAGTGTCTTCTACCCAGGTTACTCTTGAAATGTGTGTTAAACTGTGTAAAATGATTTATGTACAATTTTCATACTAAACTGGAATGTAAAACCATTATGTCACATATGGACAATATTTTATTTGAATGGAAAGAATAGAAATGTTTAAAATCTTGCAAGTTTTGTTCATGTTGTTGTTTACCCAATGCACGATGGCACTGTACAATGTACTCCAAATGTTCTTTCCAAGGGCTAGTCTTATAACTGATGTCGCAGCAATATAAAGCAAGTTTCTTTGTGGATGCTTTACTTTTTGTTGATGTTTAATGTGTATGGATAAGCGGTTCATATACAGTTGAAGTCGGTTAGGATCACCACTTTATTTTAAGAATGTGAAATGTCAGAATAATAGTAGAGAATGTGTTATTTCAGCTTTTATTTCTTTCATCACCTTCCCAGTGGGTCAGACGTTTACATACTCTCAATTAGCATTTGGTAGCATTGCATTTAAATTGCTTCCTCCTGACAGAACTGGTGTAACTGAGTCAGATTTGTAGGCCTCCGTGCTCGCACACATTTTTTCAGTTCTGCCCATACATGTTCTATAGGTTTGAGGTCAGGGTTTTTTGATGGCCACTCCAATACCATGACTTTGTTGTCCTTAAGTCATTTTGCCACAACTTTGGAAGTATGCTTGGCGTAATTGTCCATTTGAAAGACACATTTGCAACCAAGCTTTAACTTCCTGACTGATGTCTTGAGATGTTGCTTCAATATAGCCACAATTTCCCTCCCTAATGATGCCATCTATTTTGTGAAGTGCACCAGTCCCTCCTGCAGCAAAGCATCCCCACAACATGATGCTGCCACCCCTGTGCTTCACAGTTGGGATGCTGTTCTTCGGCTTGCAAGCCTCCCCCTTTTTTCCTCCAAACATAACGATGGTCAATATGGCCAAACGGTTCTATTTTTGTTTCATCAGACCAGAGGACATTTCTCCAAAAAGTATGATCTTTGTCCCAATGTGCAGTTGCAAACTGTAGTCTGGCTGTTTTTATGGCAGTTTTGGAGCAGTGGCTTCATCCTTGCTGAGCAGCCTTTCAGGTTATGTCAATATAGGACTCGTTTTACTGTGGATATAGATACTTTTGTGCCTGTTCCCTCCATCTTCACAAGGTCCTTTGCTGTTGTTCTGGGTTTGATTTGCACTTTTTGTACCAAAGTACTTTCATCACTAGGAGACAGAACAGGTTATGTCAAAATAGGACTAATTTTACTGTGGATATAGATAATTTTATACCTGTTTCCTCCAGCATCTTCATAAGGTCCATTTGCTGTTGTTCTGGGATTGATTTGCACTTTTCGCACCAAAGTATGTTCATCTCTAGGAGACAGAACACGTCTCCTTCTTGAGCGGTATGACGGCTGTGTGGTCCCATGGTGTTTATACTTGCGTACTATTGTTTGTACAGATGAACGTGGTACCTTCAGGCATTTGGAAATTGCTCCCAAGGATGAACCAGACTTGGGGAGGTCTACAATTTATTTCTGAGGTCTTGGCTGATTTCTTTTGATTTTCCCATGATGTCAAGACACTGAGTTCCAAGGTAGGCCTTGAAATACATCCACATGTACACCTTCAATTGACTCAAATGGTCAATTAGACTATCAGAAGCTTCTAAAGTCATGATGTTTTCTGGACTTTTCTAAGCTGTTTAAAGGCAGTCAACTTAGTGTATGTAAACTTCTGACCCACTGGAATTGGGATACAGTGAGTTATACGTGAAATAATCTGTCTCTGAACCATTGTTGGAAAAATTACTTGTGTCATGCACAAAGTAGATGTCCTAACCAACTTGCCAAAACTATAGTTTGTTAACAAGAAATCTGTGGAGTGGTTGAAACACTTAGGTTGGAATCATTAAAACTAAAAAAATCTGTCATTCTGCTCCTGAACAAGGCATTTAACCCACTGTTCCCCAGTAGGCCGTCATTGTAAATAAGAATCTGTTCTTAACTGACTTGCCTTGTTAATTCAGGGTTAACTAAAAAAAAATATATATATATATATATAATTACTAAGTGTATTAAGTGAAGTGATTGATGGTGGCTCAAGGTAATTTACTCATCTCAGCCAAGTTGCAATTTTTTTTTTTTTTTTTTTTTTTTTTTTAAGATTCCAAGATAGTAAAACAAAGACACAAGCACTATGCAACATGTGAAGTGTTGATTGAATGTAAATGTACTGCAAAAAAAATGCATACAAATGGTACACTTCATTTTATTAAGGGGCACATATTAGAAACTAATTTGTAGTTTGTAAGTGTGTAAATTCCTAATAAGGTTGTTATTATATCTTGTTAGACATTTATAAGGCCTTTATTAAATGTTTTCTTTATCGAACATTATTAGTCAAGTGTAGCTGGCCAATCCTTACCCCTAGAGTCTATGGATTTACCGGTATGCCAATCGAAGTACCATAAATCCACATTAAAATCTGTTACTTGAAGCGAGAGAGATATCTGTTGCATGAGCTGCGGCTCAATCCATCGCATCCGCCTATGGCCGCCTTCGGCAACTGTGGTGGAAGGTTGCCGAGACACAGCAGTGTTTGTCATCCCGAAAATCTATCTTCTCATGAAAATGGCTGTAGACTCTGAATGGCTTATGACCACTCTATGGAAAGATGAGACTCTCATGAACACGATGAATGACCCCCACAGGACTCGTCTGAAGTCTGTATCGTTGATGTGCCATCTTCTGTTTGTAGCGCCTGAAGCATTTGGGCTACAAACTAATGTGGGAAGTGGAGATTCCAAACATGGTGTTCTCCGTTTTGCTCTACGACCCCCACAAGTGTCATGGGACTCGTCTGAAAGTAACCGGTAACGGTTTTTAAAAAATGAATGGAAGTATTGAGGTAGTTTTGTACCTACCCCAAAAATGGTGTTAAATATGTGTAAAAGAATTATATATATATATATATATATATATATATATATATATATATATATATATATATATATATATATATACACAGTACCAGTCAAAAGTTTGGACACCTACTCATTCAAGGGTTTTTCTTTATTTCTTTACCATTTCTACATTGTAGAATAATAGTGAAGACATCAATACTATGAAATAACACATATGGAATCAAGTAGTAAGCAAAAAAAGTGTTAAACATATCAAAATATATTTTATATTTGAGATTCTTCAAAGTAGCCACCTTTTGCCTTGACGACAGCTTGCACACTCTTGGCATTCTCTCAACCAGCTTCACGAGGTAGTCACCTGGAATGCATTTTAATTAACAGGTGTGCCCTGTTAAAGCTTTATTATATCTCCTAGATATAGGACAAACACTTATTCCTTATAAAATAATGTTGACTGCCTTCTTTGCCATTTATGCATGTGTTACTCAATGTGTTTTTTTATGGGATTCGGTAGTAAAGGTCAAATTCAATATTTTATCAAACATTTTTGTAGATATTTTTGGGGGATACCTAAAAGGGTCCTACAATGTTAAATCACATAGCTAAATTATTCATGGTATGACCATCTTAAAACAATTATATATGTCAACATATTAGAGAATGTAAGGTAGCACTTTAGCACAGGGAACATATGTTAAGATACTATGCTTTTATTAGGTCTACATTGAGACAGCATACTATGAGTCTGTTTACTGTGTAACTTGTTCTTTATTAAATACTCATATGTCTTTTATGACTGACAATGAGGTTAAGGATTGGCAATTAACACATGACTTATAATGTTGGAATAAGAAAAAACGCATTAAGGCCTTATTAGCTACGTGTATACACGCTTATAAACCACACATTTGTAGCTAAAATGTGCATCTTAAAATATAGTGTTACCAAAAAATGTAAATCATTTTGAATACATTAATTTGTCTCTTAATTTTCCTCCTAATCGAAGCAACTTAATTAAATCACAGTAAATGGATGCTTATATCAAGAACCATGGCTGACTATTTTCTAATGTATCAATGACGATTCTCAAAGATTCCTGGTCCCTTAGTACAGTATAGCCCTTAAATCAGCCCTTAGTAGCCCTTAAATCAGCCATTAGTAGCCCTTAAATTAGCCATTAGTAGCCCTTCAATTAGCCATTAGTAGCCCTTCAATTAGCCATTAGTAGCCCTTAAATTAGCCATTAGTAGCCCTTAAATTAGCCATTAGTAGCCCTTAAATTAGCCCTTAGTAGCCCTTAAATTACCCTTAAAGTGTCCCTGAAAGTGACCCCTAACACTTGGATTCTATTTGGCCACATTCTCTCTCTTACACGCACGCAATGTAACAGTGTAATAGGCTGTTAACTGCAGACAAACACTGATATCCTCCGCACACTGCAGAGGTCAGGTGCCTTGAAGGGCATCTGTGTTTTCCCGAGTACAGAAAAGAGATAGGAGACCAGATAACAGTAAAATAAATAGTTTCACAGAAATGTACCAGACCTGTTGTACTGGTTGACATAAGTGTGGTGGCTGCTTGATCATAGCACTTAACTGTTCTCTCACCCCAAAGCCCGCAATCTGATTCGGAGCCTGACGTGCCTTGCTCCCATCCAGAGGATAAGAAAATTATATTATTAATATGCCTATTTTTTTTTATCTATCAGGTCATGGAAAATGTTTGATTTGCATAAAGTGATATAAGTGCATAGGGTATATTGTCCAATCAGGACGGCTTTGGAACTTAGGCCTAAAGTACTAGGTTTTTGTTCTACCCACTCCCATTTCATATGTCAAGAATTCTGTCAAGACCTGAGGTTTGTCAAAAGGTTGAGCAATAGCTTCACAATAACAGGTGATATATCATCTGCTGTTATTTTCAGATACCAGAGACAAGTATACCTTGACAGCCAGATTGAAATTCTGCAAATATGAACCATTGTATGTCCTTGCTCTGCTCTGTCGCTCTATAATAGGTCTATTAAATAGTCGATAACGGTCCTTCTTGGAACCACAGATAAAGCTCTTGAATGATAAACCATAATGTACAACAAACAGGAACATGTTTAATGAGCACTTGACACAAGATGACATCAAATGGGATAGATTAACCCAAATGTATAAAAATATGATTTCTCTACTGTGTCAGTGTGCTCCAACCGCGTATTACGCACAGGTAAGGACTAGTAGGCTGCCTTTTGGCTGTTTGGTAACATCCTTAATATTAGTCTGTCATCTGACTTTGTAACAGTTGAACATCGTCATCAACAGCTTGTGTACTGAATGTTCTAATAACTGCCACCACTGGCTCTATCACCTTTTTTCTCTGCTATGGCCATCACTGGCTATGTAAAGATATCTGAAAAGACACACAAATAAGGTACCTCACTGTAGCTATACAGAGATTGTTGGGAAGTCACATTCCTTCACTGCCAGTTGCCACATACATGTATTTATGTATTTTTGTTCTCACAGAGGAGTCACGATGGACCAGTTCCCCCAGATGAAAAGGGGCGCTCCCCAGCTACTCCCCACCCTTGCCCTCTCCCTTCTGGCGTGTCTTAGTTTCGTCTCCCCCCTACCTACAACGGAGCCCCCACTGTTTGACGGTCATCCGTTTGTGGGTATATGGAATACCCCGACCCCTGCATGCAAGAGGCTGCAGATCCCACTGGACACCTGCTCCTTCAAAGCAGTGACCACGCCTGCTGCTGTTCCCGGTCAGTTTCTCACCCTGTTCTACGTCGACCGCCTGGGCCTGTACCCTCACGTTGACCCCAACAACCATCGCCAGTTCAATGATGGCATCCCCCAAAAGGGCAACCTGACGGCCCACCTGATTAAGGCCTACGGTGACATCAATCATTACATCCCCTCTGACACGACCCCGGGTCTGGCCGTCATCGACTGGGAAGACTGGCGCCCCCTGTGGGACAGAAACTGGGGGTCCAAGAATATTTACCGTCAATTGTCCATCGCCTACGCTCGAGAGAAGGACCCCTCTTTGTCCCCATCACAAGCAACCACTGAGGCCAAGAAGCAGTTTCAGACTGCAGCCCGCAACTACATGGAGGGAACCATGATGCTAGGTATCAGCCAGCGGCCCAGCCAGCAATGGGGGTTCTATCTGTTCCCCGATTGCTACAACTATGGCTGGGAGAAGCCAGACTACACAGGGCAATGCTCCGACAAGACCAAGAGCCAGAACGACGAGCTTTTGTGGCTTTGGGAGTCCAGCACGGCTCTATACCCTTCAGTCTACCTGTCTGCATCGCTGAACAACAGCACCAACGTGGCACTTTTTGTCCGAAACCGCGTTCAGGAGGCAGTGAGGGTGGCAGCTCTGCCCAAACGCCCCTACACTGTGCCCATCTATGTGTACTCATGCCCACTCTACCGTGACATAAATAAGTTTCTCAGTACGGTGAGGGCATTAGATGTCAATTACTTAAAATATTTCAAAATTAAGTGCTACACAATTTCAATAGACTTTTATGTTATCTTTACCTTTGTGCTATTAAAATGTGTGCTCACTAAATGCTGATAACTCACAAGAACATTTAAGACATACACTATTACAAATGTATTTTTTTTTAACTTCAGTTGAGTTTCATGCAGGAGTTTCTGTGTGTCTGTCATTCCCAGGAGGATCTGATCAGAAGTATTGGAGAAAGTGCAGCATTGGGGGCTTCCGGGTCAGTGCTCTGGGGAGCCAGTGCCGACTATACTGACAAGGTAATCTCAAATACACCCCTCCACATTTCTTATTTTATGTCCCGTGATGAAATATAAAGTACACCTATTTAATTTGTACTATGTTTTGCTTAAATATCATTGAATACTTCAATGTAAAAAGCTTTGTTGAGTGGTGGTGCAGTACCCTCGCAGAGAAATCATATGATTTCACGTGACATATACCAGTTCTGCACATGTGAAAACAACATGTTTTTGGAACACTTCATATGTGATGATCTTGGCATGGCGGCAGGTAGGCTCGTGGTTAGAGCAGGGCTCGCCAACCTTGTTCCTGGAGAGCTACCCTCTTGTAGGTTTCCTCTTCAACCCCAGTTAGAACTAACCTGATTCAGTTTATCACCCAGCTAATTATTATAACCAGTTGCGCTAGATTAGGGTCGGAGAGAACCTACAGGATGGTAGCTCTCTAGGAACAGGTTTGAAGAGCCCTGGGTTAGAATGTTGGGCCAGCAACCGAAAGGCTGCTGGTTCAAATACCTGAGCTGACAAGGTGAAAAATCTGTTGTGCCCTTGAGCAAAGCGCTGACCCTGTAAACCAACGCATTTATTATAATAATTTTTTCACCTGTGAAATCATGTGAAACTATACAGTATGTTTTTGGAACACTTGACATTTGATGATATGACACATGATTTGACATGACTCCTTTTTGTCGCCTGTCGCCCTGCAAACAAAAATGAGTCTTTATGATACACACAAGTGCTTTTAGCATAGTGTTTTCAAAGGACAATATATATTTGACTATATCATGTATGTTTATTTATACATGTCCTTACAGAATAACTTATAACTAAAATAGCAGCACACTTTTAGTAAGTGCGGAGATGTTTCCGGATTATTTCCAGCATCATCGTAAACTGTTTTTGAGATTGACGGACAGGGTCTGGTAGTGCTCCAGTTCTCCCTGTCAGAATAACTAACAAAAGACTTGGAAAGCATATAAAATCTTATGGAAATGTCACTACGGGTATTGTGAGTAACCTAATTTATCTTCCTTTAACTCCGCCTTCTAGTGAGTTTATACAAACTGTCATCTCCTACCATTCTGTTAGATTGGAGACTGTCAGGAAAAAATGGTTGTAACGTTAATAATTTGGATGTTATTCCATGTGTCACCTCGATGCAGATGCCCCGTTGAATATGCTTTTAAATGTTAGAGCAATCACTAGTAAAACCTTTCTCATGAATGACATCATTACTAAGCGCAAAGTTGATTGCATGTTTCTCACTGAAACATGGCTGTCATCAGACTCTAGTGCCGCTCTTATTGAAGCCTCCCCTCTGGACTACAGCTTTTGATACTCTATCAGAAAAGGGAAAAAGGGTGGGTGGACAGCCTCTACTTTTAATACTGCTCTCGGCTGTAAGGACATTTAGTTTGGAGACTTCGGGCCTTTTGAGCATCATCCTATACTGTTTAAATGTTAGCCACCAGTGCTGGCCAAAACTGAACCAACTTTCTTTACTGATTTATCTGAGCTATTGTCTATTGTCCCGGAGAACTATGATAAAATCATTGTGTTGGACGATTTTAATATTAATGTTGACAAAGAGACTGACTCCAAGGTCATTTAATTTATGAATATTTTGATCTCTATGGACTTTATCCAACATGGTACTGGGCCCACCCATAATTGCAGCCATACTCTGCACCTGATTATTACCAAGGGGCTTTCTATTGACATGTCCTCTATTGTTGATGTTGCTTTATCTGGTCACCACTGTGTATTTTATTACCTGGTTGTGGAAGGGGAGAAAGTCTAAGTCGCAGGTCCATTATGATATTCTGAGAGAGCATCTTGGCATATTTAACAAGGCCATTAGAAATGCCAGAATAACTCATTTTTCTTACTTGATCACTATTAATCAGAATAATTTAAAGATGCTCTTCTTGACCATTGATGGCCTGATAAATCCTACCCCCTCAATCCTAATTGAACTTTCCTCCACATCTAAATGTGATGAGTTTGCGGCATATTTCAGAGGTAAGATACCCAGCCTAATGTTGGTTATCAGTCAAGCAAGACTTGATGAGAAGTTTGATATGTGCCTTAGCCTAACACGTAAAGGCACTGTGGATTTATTTTCCCTGTTTTACTCAGACATGCTCAGGAAAGTGACATCACAACTTAAGCCTTCTACCTGCCTTCTCAATCATATCCCCACCACCTTCTTCAAAACAGTTTTTAATTGCAAGGTATTGTTAATCACTCCGTATTCACAGGCACTTTCCAAACCTCACTAAAAACTTATGGTGAACCCCCTTCTGAAGAAACATAATCTAGATTCTTCAGCTCTTTGAAATGTTCAGCCAATCCCCAACCTTCCATTCTTAAGCAGAATTATAGATTGAAAAATATATTTTGCTGTTTGAATTTTTTTTGTATGCGCCAACAATCAAACAACCCAGAAAGGTGCTAAAAATAGGCGATATTAACATATGTAGCCGAAGAAATAAGGTTCATAACTTGCTTGTAACAGATTACATTTTGACTATCTCGGAAATATAGATAATGCCTTTGATGATAGTGGTAGGAATACATAGTTTTAACATCTATCATATGTCCTGATGTCCTAGCCTTGTCTGAATCCTGGCTTAGGAAGGCCACCAAAAATTGAAATTTCCATCCAACTACAACATTTTCTGTCAAGATTGAACTGCCAAAGTGGGCAGAGTTAGCCTGCAGAGTTCTGTCTTACTATCCAGGTCTATGCCCAAACAGTTTGAGCTTTTCTTTTAAAAATCCACCTTTCCAGAAATAAGTCTCTCGCTGTTTCTGCTTGCTATAGACCCCCCTCAGCCCCCAGATGTGCCCTGGACACCTCAAATAGCCGACCAATCAACCTGTTACCCTTAGTTTACAACCCTTAGTAAACTTTTTGAAAAAATTGTGTTTGACCAGTTTGATTGGCTGAGATACATTGATGATACAAAGATTGCAGGGGATTGTTTTGTTAGACTTCAGTGCGGCTTTTGACATTATCGATCATAGTCTACTACTAGAAAAAATTATGTATTATGGCTTTACACACCCTGCTGTTTTGATGCTAAAGAGTTACCTGTCTAACAGAACA
This sequence comes from Oncorhynchus keta, assembly GCF_023373465.1. NCBI lineage: Eukaryota > Metazoa > Chordata > Actinopteri > Salmoniformes > Salmonidae > Oncorhynchus > Oncorhynchus keta. The sequence goes on along the minus strand of NC_068437.1, from coordinate 13,700,531 downwards.
CGTAGGGTTTAATAGAAGCCTCTCCAACATAATCCAGGTAAGCTCAGGAATTACCCAGGGCAGCTGTTTAGGCCCCTTACATTTTTCATTCTTTACTAACGACATGCCACTGGTTTTGGGTAAAGCCAGTGCGTCTATGTATGCAGATGACTCAACACTATACACGTCAGCTACTATAGCAACTGAAATGACTACAACAATTAACAATGATATGCAGTTAGTTTCAGAATGGGTGGCAAGGAATAAGGTAGTCCTAAATATTTCAAAAATGAAAAGCATTGTATTTGGGCCAAATCATACACTAAAGCCTAAACCTCAACTAAATAGTGTAATGAATATTGTGGAAATTGAGGTTGCTAAACTGCTTGTAGTAACCCTGTCATGGTCAAAACATATTGATCCAACAGTAGCTAAGATGGTGAGAAGTCTGTCCCTAGTAAAGTGCTGCTCGGCGTTCTTAATAACAACACTATCAACAAGGCAGGTCCTACAGGCCCTAGTTTTGTCACACCTGGACTACTGTTCAGTAATGTGGTCAGATGCCACAAAGAGGGACTTAGGAAAATTACAATTGTCTCAGAACAGAGCAGCGCGGGTGGTCCATAAAAGTACACAGGGAGCTAATATTAATGATATGCATGTCAATCTCTCATGGCTCAATGTGGAAGATGGATGGACTTCATCACCACTTGTTGAAACATGAAATTGCTGAAATGTGAAATTCATGTGTTTTTTTCCGTAATGAAGTGCTGACCAATGATGGCACGCTGTTACATTTGCTATTTATGTAAAAAAACGGAAAGTACGGAATGTTTATGCTTATCATATCTCCTTTCACATGTTGTCAGGTGGCACAACACTTGGATATGACATGTCCATTTGTAGCCCCCTTCTTTCTATCCTCTATATAATTCATCCAACATTCCATCCCAAGAACAAGTTCCTTAATATCTCACCCCCCACCCTCCTCTCTCTCCTTTCAGGCTTCATGTGAAGCATTATCCACATACTTGACATCCACCCTCAACCCATACATCGCTAACGTGACCGCTGCCGCCAAACTCTGTAGTGACGTCCTTTGCCAGGGCAATGGCCGCTGTGTCAGAAAGGACTACAACTCCAATGACTACCTGCACCTGAACCCGGACAACTTCCGCCTCCTAAAGTCCCAGCGAAAGTACGTGGCCATCGGAATACCCTCCTCTGCTGACCTACTCACCTTCGAAGACAAGTTCACCTGCCAGTGCTACACAGGCAGTAGCTGCTCACCCCAGTTATCACGTCCCATGACCCCAATGGTTATTCAAGTATAGCCTCCCTGGGGGTTCACTCTTAGAAAATCTCACGACTCTGATGACTGCATTTACAGTATGGGTATGTGTATATGATTGAAGCAAATAATCAAGGTTCTCATTTTTAGATTAACAGAATCCTGCACTATAGGACTGAATCACTAAAGTAAGACATTACATATTTATGTCAAAATAAAATTCAAAAATATTTTACATTGTTGTGAGTATTATTTGATATCCTTTGGACAGTATGCAGAGCCTGTAACATTTAAGCCAATAACCCCAACATTTTTAGGGGCTTTGAGTAATGGTACTGCGATGATTACATTAAAGAAATACTGTGTTTTAACATATTTGGTTAATATATAATGAAATGACTGGCTAAGTATCTACAATTACTCAGCAGTAAATTTTCAACTTATGCTGACCAAGCATATAGAAGGAAAAATACTAGGAACAAATCATTCCTTCCTACTGTGCATCAACAGATTGAATTAACCAAAACAGTCAATGTGATGACGTTGAATCAACGTGAAGAACTGATTGGATTTGTAAAAAATAAATTCAAGGGAATTTCATTTTTTTTGTAATGACATGGTGACATTTTATGTTGGTTTCACATTGAATTCCAATTAGTTGACAAATGAAAAATAGAACTGACATCTGTGCCCAGGGGGTTGCGTGTCATGCCACATAGCAAGGATATCTGGTGGTGTTCTTATACACATGTTTTCTCATATCACCTTCCAGGCACACAGACACTCATTTTAAAACCTCTCTGGAATAGGCGGGATGCAAATGTCCCACCTGGCCAATTGCCAGGGAAAATGCAGAGCGCCAAATTAAAATAAAATCAATAAAATTCAACCTTTCATTAAATCACATGTAAGAAACCAAATTAAAGCTACACTCGTTGTGAATCCAGCCAACATGTCAGATTTCAAAAAGGCGAAAGCATAAGAAGCTATTATCTGATTATAGCACAACAGTAAACAAAGAGAGAATAGCATATTTCAACCCTGCAGGCACCACACAAAACACAGAAATAAAATATAAACCATGCCTTACCTTTGACGAGCTTCTTTTGTTGGCACTCCAATATGTCCCATAAACATCAAATGGTCCTTTTGTTCGATTAATTCCGTCCATATATGTCCAAAATGTCAATTTATTTCGCAGATTTGATCCAGAAAAAAAACAGCTTCCAATTTGCACAACATCACTACAAAATATCTCAAAAGTTACCTGTAAACTTTGCCAAAGCATTTCAAACTACTTTTGTAATACAACTTTAGGTATTTTAAACGTTAATAATCGATCAAATTGAAGATGGGTCTCTGTTTTCAATACAGGAGGATCAAACTAACGCTACTTTTCAAGTCTTGCGCAACTCTCAAACAGTACACATAACGTTACCCTGTTCCAAGATGGCCGTACTTCTTCATTCCACAAAGGAATAACCGCAACCAAATTCCAAAGACTGATGACATCCAGTGGAAGCAGTAGGAACTGCAAACAAGAAATCTCATTTCCCAATGAGAACCCATTGAATAGACAGTGACCTTAAAAATAATAATTCTGAATGGTTTGTCCTCTGGGTTTTGCCTGCTACATAAGTTCTGTTATACACAGACATGATTCAAACAGTTTTAGAAACAGTGTTTTCCACCCAAATCTACTAATAATATGCATATCTTATATTCTTGGCATGAGTAGCAGAAAGTTGAAATTGGGCACGCTATTTATCCAAAAGTGAAAATCCTGCCACCTGTCCCAAAGAGGTAATTTTAAGCCTGTTTACATCAGTTACTTAAAAAAAAAGATACCCCTGAAGGAGTCAGAAAAACACACATGAATAAGTCTTCTGTGGTGACAAGTTTCCACAAGCGCTTGCTATGCTACACTTAAAGCTATTGCGGAACTTATTTTAAGATTTAGAGATTTAGAGAACTTATTTATCACACTCCCAGATGAAGGTTTGTAGTGAGGGGTTAATGATTTGTGCAGGAAAAGGGGACCTACAGAGTGTGGTGGTTGGCAAGGAATTTGTATGAAAATCCCTGGCACAGGTGAGCTTAAATTCATGTTGTAACCTTTTATCCTTTGTTCTACCAATTTGACAACTTTGTTTAGTCTCACTTTCTCTCATGATTTTGTTTGAAGTGTGTTTGAAGTTGCTAGTGTTGTGTCTCGGCCAGGGTTAGGGAGTAACATATGTAATCAGTTACATGTAATCTGATTACCCCCCAAAAACTGGACCTGTAAACAGTTACGTTACCAGCTAAAATATTGTAATAGGATTACAGATATACTTCAGAAAAAGTAGATGATTACTTCTTGGAATACTTGTAAATTCAGAAAGGATATTAACCAGGAAAAAATGTGGATGGTTGTCACATGGAATGTGGGTTTGGTTGTCACTATGAACTCCATTATAACACGGGGTGGATCTTTTGTGCTTGTGTTACAAACAGCTCCTTTAGTTGCCTCTTACACATTTTTTTTCTGTCACAAACCCACACTTGTGGGCAGACAATGCGCAGACCAACTGGCTGTAGTGTTTACGGACATATTCAATCTCTCCCTGTGCCAGTCTGCTGTCCCCACATGCTTCAAGATGTCCATCATTGTTCCTGCACCCAAAAAGCGAATGTAACTATGTAAATGACTGTCGTTCCATAGGACTCACTTTTATCATCATAAAGTGCTTTGAGAAGCTAGTTAAGGATCACCTCCACCTTACTTGACCCACTGCAATTCACATACCACCCCCAATAGATCCATGGATGATGCAATTGCTCTATCCAATCTGGACAAGAGGAATACCTTTGTAAGAATGCTGGGTCTAAACCCCTCCCTGTGCAACTTGGTCCTGGACTTCCTGATGGGCCGCCCCCAGGTGGTGAAGGTAGGCAACAACACCTCCACTACGCTGATCCTCAACACAGGGGTCTCACATGAGTGCGTGCTCAGCCCCCTCCTGACTCCCTGTTTACCCACGACTTCGTGGCCACACATGTCTCCAACTCAATCATTCGGGACATCGACTGGGCGGCAGGTAGCCTAGTGGTTAGAGCATTGGGCCAGTAACCAAAAGGTTGCTAGATTGAATCCCTGAGCTGACACGGTAAAAATCTGTCATTCTGCCCCTGAACAAGGCAGTTAACCCACTGTTCCTAAGCCATCATTGTAAATCAGAATTTGTTCTTAACGGACTTGCCTATTTAAAGAAAAGCAGTCAGACATTACATCCTTTTTCATCTTATCAATCTACGTATTGTGAGCAGACCAAGTAATTTGGTGTTACTCTAAAGCGGAGAGGTGGAATAAACGAGTCAGGAGTAGGTTTTCCTAATTGAACAACTTTCTCTATTGAGAGATTTCTTTCAATTGAAACACTCCAACACAATCAATGTTGATCTCCCAAGGAAAACATAAATCTTCTTCTTCACACGAAAAAGGAACACAAGACGAGTATCTTTAAACTATAAGGTAAATCACGGATTTGTCACCGTCTTAATGGTTTGTTTGTGGATAGCTCCCCTCTCGTGGTGGTCATCCCCCAGAGGTAGTTTGTCGTCGTCGTCGTCGTCTTCTTCTTCTTCTTCTTCTTCTTCTTCTTCTTCTTCTTCTTCTTCTTCTTCTTCTTCTTCTTCTTCTTCTTCTTCTTTTCACCTTCCGAAAGGTACGTCTAAATACACTTTCTTTCCCCACCTGCCGGTTCCCTCCTCTCTCTTGTAGGTGAAAGAGAATAGGTCATTAGTATCATCAGCTGTGCTTAATTGCCTCTGATCACCCTGACTCACATGCCTGGCTGGGCTACTATCCGTGAGCCCAGCCTGCCCTCTGGTGATCCTTCCACAGTACACACAATTCCCCATAATGACAAAGTGAAAAAAGGTTTTTAGAATGTTTTGCTAATTTATTAAAAATAAAAAACAGAAATACCTTATTTACATAAATATTCAGACCTATTGCTAAGAGACTCAAAATTGAGCTCAGGTACATCCTGTTTCCATTGATCATCCTTGAGATGTTTCTTCAACCTGTGGTAAATTCCATTGATTGGACATGAAAAATAAAATAAAAAAATTAAAATATTTGTTGTTGTTTTTGTCAAATGCACCGAAAACAACAGGTGTAAACCTTACAGTGAAATGGTTACTTACAAACCCTTAACCAACAATGCAGTTCTAAGAAAAATAACTGTTAAAGAAAGTATTTACTAAAACAAACTGAAGTTTAAAAAAAAGGAAAATAGCAAATAATTAAAGAGCAACAACAAAATAACAGTAGCATTGCTAGATTTAGATGCACTATTGTAAAGTGGCTGTTCCACTGGATGTCATAAGGTGTATGCACCAATTTGTAAGTCGCTCTGGATAAGAGCTTCTGCTAAATGACTTAAATGTAATGTAAATGTATATACAGGTGGTACCGGTACAGAGTCAATGTGCGGGGGCACAGGTTAGTTGAGGTAATTGAGGTAATATGTACATGTAGTTAGAGGTAAAGGGACTATTCATAGATAGGAATTGTCCATAGAGCTCAGAGACAGGATTGTTTCGAGGCTTAGAACTGACGAAGGGAACTAAAAAATGTCTGCAGCATTGAAGGTCCAAAAGAACACAGTGACCTCCATCATTCTTAAAAGGAAGAAGTTTGGAACCACCAAGACCTGTCCAAGAGCTGGCCGGCCCGGCCAAACTGAACAATCGGGGGAGAGGGGCCTTGGTCAGAGAGGTGACCAAGAACCCGATGGTCACCCTTGCAGAGCTACAGATTTCCTCTGTGGATATGGGAGAACCATCCAGAAGGACAACCATCTCTGCAGAACTCCACCCTTCAGGCCTTTATGGTAAAGTAGCCAGACGGAAGCCACTCCTCAGTAGAAGGCATGTGACAGCCCGCTTGGAGTTTTCTAAAAGGCACCTAAAGGACTCTCAGACCATGAGAAACAAGATTCTCTGGTCTGACGAAACCAAGCCTCACATCTGGAAGACACCTGGCACCATCCCAACGGTGAAGCATGGGCCCGAGTGGGCTCCCGAGTAGCGCAGAGGTGTAAGGCACTGCATCTCTAGTGCTAGAGGCATCACTACAGACACACTGGTTCAAATCCATGCTCTATCACAACCGGCTGTGATTGGGAGTCCCATAGAGCAGGGCACAGTTGTCCCGGTTTGGTCGGTGTAGGCTGTCATTGTAAATAAGAATTTGTTCTTAACTGACTTAGCTAGTTAAATAAAGGTTAAAATACTAAAATGGTGGTGGCAGCATCATGCTCTAGGGATGTTTTTTCAGTGACTGGGAGACTAGTTGGGATCATGGGAAAGATGAACGGGGCAAAGTACAGGGATCCTTTATGATAACCTGCTCCAGAACTCTCAAGACCTTCGACTGGGGTGAAAGTTCACCTTCCAACAGGACAACGTCCACGCAGCCAAGACAACGCAGGAGTGGCTTCGGGACAAGTCTCTGAATGTCATTGAGTGGCCCAGCCAGAGCCCGGACTTGAACCCGATCAAACATCTTTGGAAAGACCTGAAAATAGCTGTACAGCGACGCTCCCCATCCAACCTAACAGAGCTTGAGAGTATCTGCAGAGAAGAATGGGAGAAACTCCCCAAATATAGGTGTGCCAAGCTTATAGTGTCATATCCAAGAACACTCAAGACTGTAATCGCTGCCAAAGCAGCTTCAAGGAAGATCAAAGGGACTGAATACTTATGTAAATGTCATGTTTGAATGTTTTTATATGTACTGTGCATTTGCAAAAATGTCTAAAAACCTGTTTTTTATTTGTCATTGTGTGGTATTGTGTGTAGATGAGGGAAAAAACTATTTAATACATTTTAGAATAAGGCTGTAACACAACAAAATGTGGAAAAACTCAAGGGGTCTGAATACTTTCTGAATGCACTGTCTACAGGTATTCTGTATTCTAGTAAAGGCCATCCTATTCAACTATTGCTGTACATACCGTATACTATTCTATCACTTATTCTTCAGATATATCACATATTCTATCCACATACTGTCCATAATGTCAATGCATCCCATCACATACACAAATCTGTATATACATACAGTACCAGTCAAAAGTTTGGACACACCTACTCATTCAAGGGTTTTTCTTTATTTTTACTATTTTCTACATTGTAGAAATAGTGAAAACATCACAACTATGAAATGAACACATATGGAATCAAGTAGTAACCTTAAAAAGTGTTAATTATATTTTAGATTCTTCAAAGTAGCCACCCTTTGCCTTTGACAGCTTTGTACACTCTTGGATTAAATAGACGTCTTACTTGCGTTCAGAACTGAACTAAAGCATTGACTTTTCTTTTTTAAAGGCTAGAGACTTTGCTGGCCGTCTTAAACAAAAACATTTCATTTGTGTTTCAGAGCCTTACATTTGAGTTGGTTTGATTTTGTATGCCATCAGTTTTATTATTGACACATTTTCCTTTCATGGCAGCGTGCTTACCGACCATTCGAACTACCAATGCACCAACACCTTTTTCCCCACTGCTATTGCTCCTTGTGGAACAGCTTGTTGGGTCGTGGCCATAGACATATAATCCATAGAAGGGTTTTGGAACCTCTAACCCTGGCAATTTGACTGTTAAACTCATGGGTACACTCGCAATGGCTGCCAGTCTTGACTTGAATGTTGTTGGTTGCGGCCGTCAGTTTGCCTTTCACAAATTTCCAAATACACTTGTGGAGAAATGTACAGTTTGGAAGGCAAATGCTGTCCTTACTAGATGTATAATAGGTATTTTAACATCACTTTTTTTTACACAAAACAAAAAAATGGATGAATAAAATATTTTATTATAGTCGTCTTCCTCCAATAAAGGGATGACGACACAATCTTTTTGAGAGGGAGGGTATCTGAATTCATTGGTCCTCAACACTTCATTCAGGATAAATGGAGTTGGCCATGAGTTAGCCTGCCCCAGAGCAGTTTAGTCCTGAAGGATTCATTGACATAGAAATGTTCCTGGCTAAAGGTCGAGACACTTTCATGGTACCGGTTATCTCAAGTTGAACTCAGAGTTGACCAAAGTTACATCGCTAACTCGTCAAATGTGGTTCGCAATATAGGGCTCAGGACGAAGCCCTCTCTTTTGCCGTCTCCTCTGTCCCATCGCTACAGCAATGTGCTTCCGGTTCACCCCTTACAAGTTGATCGCTGCGTCTGTGAACACACACATACACATAACACTATCTACAAACAATTCGTCATATTTAGTAAGGTGGTATATTGTTGAATTTCTATCAATTTGTGTCTTTTAACCTAAATCGCAGATAAGACAAACATTTTTACCTGCCCCTTTAAGGGCGGGAGGTTAATGGTGTTTTGTTTGTGCCTGTGAGATTGAGAGAGTTTGACTAGTAGCCACTTCATCTTCACTTCCCTTGCAGTTGAAACTCAAACATTGAAAAACCACCTAGCTTGTGAACAAAACAATGTAAATAGCAACGAAACACAAGGACAAACTCTAAGTAGACTTTAGTTTGAAGTAAATTAGACCAACTGTTATGCCTGTGTACAGCACTTCTAAAAATGCATCTTTCACTCAGCATTTCACGTCTGCACAGCCCCAAGGCAGGTTTTCTGCATGAGGTGGGATAGGCTATAGGATTCTTAGTTCTGACTTGTCATGTGATTCATTTACCAGCTACAAAACAAAACAGCAGAAATACTTTGAAAACAGCTACTGCAGGATATATTTTGCTGTAAATTAGATCATACTTTGCTATTTTTATTTACAAATGCGAGTGAAATGCGAGCTCTGTGGAGCCCTAACCACCCGCCCTTCCCCAGATCTGTGCCTTGACACAATCCTGTCAAGGATGTCTACCGACAATTCCTTCCACCTGATTGCTTGGCTTTTGCTCTGACATGCACTGTCAACTATGGGTCCTTATATAGACCGGTGTGTGCCTTTCCAAATCATGTCCAATCATTTGAATTTACCATAGGTGGACTTCAGTCAAGTTGTGGAAACATCTCAAGGATGATCAATGGAAACAGGATGCAACTGAGCTAATTTTCAAGTCTCAAAACAAAGTGTCTGAATACTTATGTAAATGTTTTATTTTATTTAACCTTTATTTAACTAGGCAAGTCAGTTAAGAACAAATTCTTATTTACAATGACGGCCTACTCTAGCTTAACCCTAACACGGACGATGCTGGACAAATCTGTATCTGTTTTTTATTGTTAATACATTTGCAAAAACTTCTAAAAAACACTTTTTGCTTGGTCATTATGGGGTATTGTGCATAGATTGATGGGGGGAAACAGTTGAATCCATTTTGGAATAAGTCTGGAAAATGTGGAAAAAGTCAAGGGGTCTGAATACTTTCCTAATGCTCTCTAAATAGCTAATTAGCCAGCTAAATAACTGGGTAGGTATCCAACGGCATACGTTTTTGGACCTAGACGTGTTTATTGACAGGACAAAACTATTATTGGTCACGTCAGCTAACAGGATAGCCTCTTCGCTCCGGGAGCTAGCTAGCTGTCAACATTCAAACATCGTTATCTAACCTAAAGTAACCTACCACATTCCGTACAAATGTGCGCAACTGCGACATTCAAACAAGACGACAAAGAAAACTAATGTGACTGTAGCGACTATGTTGACTTCAAAATCTGGGGTGTGAACTACGTTTCCATTCAAGCGTTGATCGACATGGTAATGGCTCTATAGAATTGGAGAAAAGTTGAAAAAACTAACCCTCCGTTACATCGTGACGTGTCATGCCGTAACGTACTGCACGCATAAAGCAACTATTTCAGTCTTACAATCTCTCTCCACCAGATGTAACACTTTTCTCATTGTTTAAAAACAAGAAATGGACAGTGACATTCAAAGCCACTGTTTACTATCTGAAGATCACTTTAGCACCGCCCTAAAAACCCGATTCAAATTCGACACAAACCTTCAAATAGGTATGTAATGACACATTATATAAACTCTTCATAGGGTTTTATTCAAATTTTAGAGGCGATAAGGTGATAAGTTGGACAGATCGAGTAAAAAAACAGTTTTCCCCACACATCTCCTCTCCTTCTCACTATCACACATTAGTTTCGCTTCCCCACCCACCATTTTTAAAAAGACCCGACGGCGCTCATTGTCTCCTTGAATTATGCAGAAACGTGCAGTGTGGGGGTCATGTTATTAATTTGGTTGGAAAGGGGTGCTTTACAATGGTATTGACATTACAGTTGATCTGTAAGTATTACGTTTTTGGGGCGCTAAAATAAGGTCAATTGTACGGACCAAGGCGATGTACAAAAGTGAGGTGTGTTTACGTTAGCTAGCTGTCTAGCTAATGTAGCTAGCTAGGTGGCTAGCTAGTACCTACTGTATGTTCGACGTCTAACGCTGTTAGACACAGACAGAAGGATGCATAGAATGATGCATAGAATGACCTGCAGAAAAATGCATAAAAGGAAACATTTAACCAAGGTCCCCTTTGATCTGTTTTATATAACATTAGTTAACAAGAAATTTGTCCACCAAGTTTTCTGAGCAAAGACATAAAATACACATAAACATATGTGATCGTTTCCCAATATAATCAAGGTTCCAAATTATGTTTTTGTGAAATACTGTTTGTTTGGTCTCCTTGCGGTCAATCTGCAATGTATACATTATCTATAATTATAAAACGGGTTGTTTGGATCCTGGATGCTGATTGGCCAAGCAGGGTTTGAATTGGCCGTCACAGGCACACTATGCGTACTAACAGTTCCATCTGAATTATCAGTGAGCCTTCATAAGAATATTATCATATTCATGTTGCTGTCCAAATCATCTCCTGTATTTATCTCATCTCGCACATTATTTCCCCTTGCTTCTAGCCTAGCATTTGGTCTGGTCTAGCTTCGGGTAATATACGCCTGTCCGACCTCTGAAAATGTTTCACTTTAGAATTTCGATCTCTGTACCATACATAGAGAGTGTAAATGAACGGTGCCCAGACGAGATGAGACACCTTTTTTTGAGCCAAGCAAAATCAATAATCAATGTCATTATCATGGATATATCCAACAAGTAGAAAAAACATTATAGTGTACTGTCATTCCAGGTGCAATGTTTGACGTGACTTAGTTAATTTGCTGGTTAGCTAGCAAGTGACAATGGTGTTATCCAGCCTGCATAGCTATTATTTTGCATAGAAGGGTTGGCTGACAAGGTCAGGAAAATGTGGCTGGAATGTGTGCAATGTTATGATTCTGAAGGGTCAGATAGCAAGCAACAATGACCGCCTTGTGGGGATTTGTAGGTGTCTTGTCTCAGCTCATTGTATCTTGTTATTGATACTATGTCTTGTTTTGAGGTGTTTTTACTGATGTCATGTCTATGCTAATATGGCAAAAACAATTGCTAACTAGCTAAGCAACAACTGTAAGAATGTATTTGAGAGGCAACAAGTGCTTATTGTGCAAATGTGTTTATGTTTTCAATAAACATTTAGACACTTAATATAGTTTACATTTTGTCAACAGTGTAAGCCAACGCTGTCTGTTTTGCCCCCTAATTGCACACACAACGACGAAACAACCAACCCATCTTTAGCAAATTACTATGTCGCGACGTCCGCCGAAGTCGGTTCCTCTCCTTGTTCGGGCGGCGTTCGGCCGTCACCGGTCTTCTAGCCATAGCCGATCCACCTTTCATTTTCCATTTGTTTTGTCTTGTTTTCCCACACACGTGGTTTACATTCCCTCATTACTTGTCGTGTATTTAACCCTCTGTTCAAGTCCCCCGATGTCTGTATGTGAAATTGTTTGTTGTATAGTGTTTGTGCACTTGACTGGTTTGCGACGGGTTATTTTGTTGTTCTGGGTGCCGTTGGTTTTTTCTTATTAAACTGCTCCGGTTATGACCCAGTTCTGCTCTCCTGCTCCTGACTTCCCTGCAGCCAGTCACGCACCTCTTACAGACTGGTGTGCGTATGTAGCAACATGACCAAAATAACTAACAACCAGATTTTTGTCCGGACTATGTCTTCTGGTGGAAGAATTGAATTGTATAAATGTACTAATCAAAATAATGTTTTAATGAAAATATGTAATTTATTGTTTTAATATGTTGATAACCGTTTTACAAAAGCAAGGCACGCGAGGCAGTTACGTATTCAGAAAATCCATCATGGGGGAAGTTAGGTACTGTGGTAAATGTATTATTTTGTAGATCATAAACTAGTTATGCAATTGTAAGATTTTTTTTACAGTTGGTCTAGTGTCTGTATCTTAAACGATTAAAGAGCTCTACCATTTTGAAAAGCAACCACTTTAGGATGCCATTGACAGTCATGTTGTTTTATAAGATTTGAAATATTTATAATGCACAGTAATAATGTTTGGACTTGTGCTATTAATTCAGAAAACTACGTTTTAAGTGAAATATTAGCTTTTGTCTGAATCTGAAAAAGACAGGAAATTCAAAAGCTAATTTGACCTATGTACTAAGAAGGCTTTTCAGCATAAGCAGCTTGACTACTGCTAGAGTACTGCAGCTTTATTGATCTACTGTTCTCCAACAACAGATGTACTCACATTGGATGGATTGGTTAGGATTAAAACCTTTCAAACAGCTTAATACTGTATATACTCTTAGAGGAGGTTTAACCCAATAATGTACTTGGTAATGTACATGTGTTTTTTCAGGAAAAACACACACGCCACAATTGGCCATCTGGGAATATATTCAATGTTCCTAATCTTGATATAGTGTACTGTATATACGCAGTGGTTCTTACAGGGGCAATCTGCAGTTCAAATAACAACAAAGCCGCACCCTGCCACTGTTTTGGTAAAAGGCTGAAGAATGGGAGGGTGGAGGAATGTAACCACTCTCAAAATGACAATTGTAACTATATTCAGAGGCTAATCGATGGCAATCGATGTCAATTTGCTGTTTTGTCACACAAAACAAATTGCCATCGATTAAATGCAGTTGTGTTCTCCGTTGCTTATGCCTGCCCATACCATAATCCCACCACCCCCATAGGGCACTCTGTTCCCAACGTTGACATCAGAAAACCACTCGCCCACACGACACAATACACGTGGTCTGCGGTGGTGAGGCTAGTTGGACATACTGCCAAATTCTCTAAAACAATGTTGGAGGCGGCTTACAAGGCAGAGTTCATCTCAGCCTATGCCTCCCTCCAGTCCCTCGACTTCTTGGCACTGACGGAAACACGGATCACCACAGATAACACTGCTACTCCTACTGCTCTCTCTTCGTCCGCCCACGTGTTCTCGCACACCCCGAGAGCTTCTGGTCAGCGGGGTGGTGGCACCGGGATCCTCATCTCTCCCAAGTGGTCAGTCTCTCTTTCTCCCCTTACCCATCTGTCTATCGCCTCCTTTGAATTCCATGCTGTCACAGTTACCAGCCCTTTCAAGCTTAACATCCTTATCATTTATCGCCCTCCAGGTCCCCTCGGAGAGTTCATCAATGAGCTTGATGCCTTGATAAGCTCCTTTCCTGAGGACGGCTCACCTCTCACAGTTCTGGGCGACTTTAACCTCCCCACGTCTACCTTTGACTCATTCCTCTCTGCCTCCTTCTTTCCACTCCTCTCCTCTTTTGACCTCACCCTCTCACCTTCCCCACCTACTCACAAGGCAGGCAATACGCTCGACCTCATCTTTACTAGATGCTGTTCTTCCACTAACCTCATTGCAACTCCCCTCCAAGTCTCCGACCACTACCTTGTATCCTTTTCCCTCTCGCTCTCATCCAACACTTCACACACTGCCCCTACTCGGATGGTATCGCGCCGTCCCAACCTTCGCTCTCTCTCCCCCGCTACTCTCTCCTCTTCCATCCTATCATCTCTTCCCTCTGCTCAAACCTTCTCCAACCTATCTCCTGATTCTGCCTCCTCAACCCTCCTCTCCTCCCTTTCTGCTTCCTTTGACTCTCTATGTCCCCTATCCTCCAGGCCGGCTCGGTCCTCCCCTCCCGCTCCGTGGCTCGACGACTCATTGCGAGCTCACAGAACAGGGCTCCGGGCAGCCGAGCGGAAATGGAGGAAAACTCGCCTCCCTGCGGACCTGGCATCCTTTCACTCCCTCCTCTCTACATTTTCCTCCTCTGTCTCTGCTGCTAAAGCCACTTTCTACCACTCTAAATTCCAAGCATCTGCCTCTAACCCTAGGAAGCTCTTTGCCACCTTCTCCTCCCTCCTGAATCCTCCTCCCCCTCCCCCCTCCTCCCTCTCTGCAGATGACTTCGTCAACCATTTTGAAAAGAAGGTCGACGACATCCGATCCTCGTTTGCTAAGTCAAACGACACCGCTGGTTCTGCTCACACTGCCCTACCCTATGCTCTGACCTCTTTCTCCCCTCTCTCTCCAGATGAAATCTCGCGTCTTGTGACGGCCGGCCGCCCAACAACCTGCCCGCTTGACCCTATCCCCTCCTCTCTTCTCCAGACCATTTCCGGAGACCTTCTCCCTTACCTCACCTCGCTCATCAACTCATCCCTGACCTCTGGCTACGTCCCTTCAGTCTTCAAGAGAGCGAGAGTTGCACCCCTCCTGAAAAAACCTACACTCGATCCCTCCGATGTCAACAACTACAGACCAGTATCCCTTCTTTCTTTTCTCTCCAAAACTCTTGAACGTGCCGTCCTTGGCCAGCTCTCCCGCTATCTCTCTCAGAATGACCTTCTTGATCCAAATCAGTCAGGTTTCAAGACTAGTCATTCAACTGAGACTGCATTTCTCTGTATCACGGAGGCGCTCCGCACTGCTAAAGCTAACTCTCTCTCCTCTGCTCTCATCCTTCTAGACCTATCGGCTGCCTTCGATACTGTGAACCATCAGATCCTCCTCTCCACCCTCTCCGAGTTGGGCATCTCCGGCGCGGCCCACGCTTGGATTGCGTCCTACCTGACAGGTCGCTCCTACCAGGTGGCGTGGCGAGAATCTGTCTCCTCACCACGCGCTCTCACCACTGGTGTCCCCCAGGGCTCTGTTCTAGGCCCTCTCCTATTCTCGCTATACACCAAGTCACTTGGCTCTGTCATAACCTCACATGTTCTCTCCTATCATTGCTATGCAGACGACACACAATTAATCTTCTCCTTTCCCCTTCTGATGACCAGGTGGCGAATCGCATCTCTGCATGTCTGGCAGACATATCAGTGTGGATGACGGATCACCACCTCAAGCTGAACCTCGGCAAGACGGAGCTGCTCTTCCTCCCGGGGAAGGACTGCCCGTTCCATGATCTCGCCATCACGGTTGACAACTCCATTGTGTCCTCCTCCCAGAGCGCTAAGAACCTTGGCGTGATCCTGGACAACACCCTGTCGTTCTCAACTAACATCAAGGCGGTGGCCCGTTCCTGTAGGTTCATGCTCTACAACATCCGCAGAGTACGACCCTGCCTCACACAGGAAGCGGCGCAGGTCCTAATCCAGGCACTTGTCATCTCCCGTCTGGATTACTGCAACTCGCTGTTGGCTGGGCTCCCTGCCTGTGCCATTAAACCCCTACAACTCATCCAGAACGCCGCAGCCCGTCTGGTGTTCAACCTTCCCAAGTTCTCTCACGTCACCTCGCTCCTCCGCTCTCTCCACTGGCTTCCAGTTGAAGCTCGCATCCGCTACAAGACCATGGTGCTTGCCTACGGAGCTGTGAGGGGAACGGCACCTCAGTACCTCCAGGCTCTGATCAGGCCCTACACCCAAACAAGGGCACTGTGTTCATCCACCTCTGGCCTGCTCGCCTCCCTACCACTGAGGAAGTACAGTTCCCGCTCAGCCCAGTCAAAACTGTTCGCTGCTCTGGCCCCCAATGGTGGAACAAACTCCCTCACGACGCCAGGACAGCGGAGTCAATCACCACCTTCCGGAGACACCTGAAACCCCACCTCTTTAAGGAATACCTAGGATAGGATAAAGTAATCCTTCTCACCCCCCCCCCCTTAAAAGATTTAGATGCACTATTGTAAAGTGGCTGTTCCACTGGATGTCATAAGGTGAATGCACCAATTTGTAAGTCGCTCTGGATAAGAGCGTCTGCTAAATGACTTAAATGTAAATGTAAATGAACTCTAAAGGACTATGCAAATGTAATTTATTGTCCTCTCAGGGATTCTGTCTTACAGTATTTAAATTGGTCTCATCCCCCACACAAGCCTTTAGATGCTGTGACATGCTGTGGAGATTGGGCCTGGGTGATCAGGTTGCTGTAAACTTGGTATCGTTTGATTGGTCAAAAGTGGCTGATTTTGGTTTGGAAGATTTAGACCTTTAGATGTTTTAAGTGCAATGAAATTAGTTCTGTCTCTTATCCTGTGTCCTGTCCATTGGAGAACTGTTGCATTATATGTTCTAATTGCCTAGACTTCAAGCCTTCTGGTATAGTAGGCATCTTTTTGTTCATGCTTTCTCTTGTAAGTTAACCTAAGGATATACTGTGCCTTCAGAAAGTATTCACACCCCTTGACTCTTTCCATATTTTGTTGTGTTACAGCCTGAATTTATATTTTAAATTGTGAAATTATGTTTCTCAAATTTTTTACTAATGAATGAAGAGCTGAAATGTCTTGAGTCAATAACTATTCAACCCCTTTGTTATGGCAAGCCTAAATAAATTCAGTTACAGAATTTATTGGCTGTGATAGGAGAAAACTAGTAGTTACTTCACAATACTAATCTGTACAAGGAAGCCTGTACAGAATAAAAATATTCCAAAACATGCATCCCGTTTGCAACATGGCACTAAAGTAATACTGCAAAAAATGTGGCAAAGCAATTTATTTGTGGTCCTGAATACAAAGTGTTATGTTTGGGGCAAATCCAAAAGAACACATTACAGAGTACCACTCTTCATATTTTCCAAGATAGTGGTGGCTGTGTCATTGTCACGGCTTCCGCCGAAGTTGGGTCCTCTCCTTGTTCGGGCGGTGCTCGGCGTCACCGGTCTTCTAGTCATCATCGATCCACTTTTCATTTTCCATGTGTTTTGTCTTGTTTTTCCTCACACCTGGCTTCAATTCCCTCAATCATTTGTTGTGTATTTAACCCTCTGTTCCCCCCATGTCTTTGTGTGGGATTGTTCATTGTAAGTGCTTGTGCAAGTGTTGATTGGTGTGCGACGGGTTTTTGTACCCAAATGTCTTGTTATTTTTATGCCGTGGGTTTTGATATTAAACTGCTCCGGCTATTACCAAGTTCTGCTCTCCTGTGTCTGACTTCCCTGCCACCGATTACGCACCCCTTACCGAATTTCACACCAACTATATGGAGTCAGCAGGAGCATGTGCCCCTGGAATAGGGGTGGAGGAGCGCGTCTGGGAGCAGAACTTGGTAATTTTGTGAAAATGTTGCCTGCTGAATGCTAGGCTTAATGCTATGCTAGGCTATCAATACTCTTACACAAATGCTTGTCTAGCTTTGGTTGAAAATAATATTTGCTATCTAACTGGGAGTCTCCTGAGTGAAAGCATCTGAAGTTCTTCAAAGGTAAATTATTTAATTTGGTTGCTTTTCTTATTTTTGTGAAAATGTTGCCTGCTGCCAGCACAGCCTAGCATTATTATAGCATTATGCCATGCTAAACTTACACAAATGCTTGTCTAGCGTTGGCTGTAACGCATATTTTGAAAATCTGAGATGACAGTGTTGTTAACAAAAGGCTAAGCTTGTGTTTCAATATATTTATTTCATTTAATTTGCGATTTTCATGAATAGGAAACGTTGCGTTATGGTAATGCGCTTGAGGCTATGATTACGCTCCCGGATTCGGGATTGCTCGTCGCTAGAGGTTAACTGCCTTGTTCAGGGGCAGAACTACGATGCTCTAAACGCTAGGCTACCTGCCGCCCATATGCCGATAATATGGGACGTATTCTTTTTGCGAAACCGCTTATCAAAAAGCTGATAGTAGTAGTATTTCCACTGAAATGTCAAATGTGCTAATTGCTGACCTTGTTTACGACACCAATAATCACAAAACATTGATGGCTAGAACACAAGATAGCACTGTTGAATGTAATATATTTCTTAAACTGTCACGATCGTTGGAATAAATAGTCCAAGGCGCAGCGTGCGTAGAGTTCCACATGTTTAATAAATGAAACTCACCAGAACAATACAGAACAACCAAAATGTGCTGTCAATGCAGTGCTCACAGGCACTACACAAAAACAAGATCCCCCAACAAAAGGCTGCCTAAATATGATCGCCAATCAGAGACAACGATAGACAGCTGCCTCTGATTGGGAACCATACCAAGCCATCCTAGAAATAAAGAAACTAGAATGCCCACCATAATCACACCCCGACCTATCCAAAATAGAGAATAAAGGATCTTTAAGGTCAGGGAGTGACATAAACGCTGTTGAATATGCCGATAATACGGGGTGCTATGCTAGGTTTTTTAGCCCATACATCATGTTTGAGTCTTTCAAATATCACATGCATACACATTAGACATGGCAAAACGTATAGAATTGCAAGAAAATTTGCTTTAAACTGTCAAAATGTTCTCTACACCCCATGGCAAAACGTATAGAATTGCAAGAAAATTTGCTTTAAACTGTCAAAATGTTCTCTACACCCCATGGCAAAATGTGCAGAATTGAAGGAAATACGCTTTAAACCTGCAAAATTGTCTCTCCAACAAGAGTGTTGTGAACAGTTTGTGTCATGACCAGTGCATGTGCCCATAGGAATAGCCATGGCGCATGCAGGATGTTCCCCAATGCTGGAAGAGTGGCATGAGTGAAAACATTTGGGAACCCCTGAGTTAGAGAAAGGAAAGCACTGGGGAATACAATAGTTTGAAATAATGTAGTCTCAGAACCGCACCTTAAAGCTACTGTACTCAGCAGTGTAAGCCCCAATGGTTGTTATTTTTCATGAGTGTGAGAATGCTAAATAATTCTACTGATTTATCTATTTTGTATCTGAAGAGTTAGAGACGGTGCTTGATAGGATTTAGGCATGCTGATTTGGGGCAATTGGGGTTTGGGGTTGCATATTTATGCATACTTGTCTTTTTGTCAACTTATGTATGTTTGTGTGTGTGGGGGGAAGGGGGTTCTCTGTAGTAAAATGTAAAGTAGCACACACGCCTGCTGCATTTCCCTTATTGCATTAAACGTATCTTTGATTTCTCTATGACTGTCAGATCCAAGAGAAGACTGCTTCAAAAACAGAGAGCTGGGGCCATGAAGTTCCAACCCAGGGTGGGACACACAGAGAAACAAGAAAGAACCATAAAATGTCTTTAATCCACTGCAGTAAACCTCTCTCTCCTAAAGCTAGCCATCTACTGAGAGACAGAGCATTGATAACATTGTGCTTAAAAATCTCATCCATATGACTTCCCTGTTGAAATTAAGGTAAATAAATTCTAATCTAATCTCCTTCAAAAACAAAACTTCTTATGGACATATTGGAGCATCATCATGTTAATCCTGGCAAATATAATCCTCATTGTTTCCCTCTAGAAAGCTTTTTATCTGGGAACCACAAATGAAGTAGTCTTACACAAGCCAGTTTTGCCATGTTTTACTTCAAAAAGGTCAAGGATGGGATTGAAGTTGCTAACACCTCACTACTTCCTGAATGTAATGTAAGAGAAGCAAAGCAAGCATAGGCCCCTTCCCAGCAATAGACTTCAGCTGACTGTATGGCTACATCCCTCCAGAGGGTTCACATCCTAAGGCATCCATAAAATACATCTGTATAGGTCCCAATAAAGAGAAACGTGTGTCTATGTGTGTGTGTCTATCAGGGAGTTTTGAGTGAGGGGAGGGGGAAGTTGGAGGGACTTTTTTCTATCATCCTCTGGATCTAGGTATTATAGCAGAAGGGGATCAAGGGACCCAGTGACATACATCCTTAACCCCCCACTTGACTGCTCTGTCCATCTGCTGGGGAGCCTCTGTGGTTCTAAAGCTCTCACACTCACTTACGCAAGCATGCACACACACGCACAAAAGGAAATGAATTCACAGCTGGAAAGTGTCTTCAACAAACACAACCACAAGTGGATATTGATAGATCTCCACCTGATCAGTGAAAGCTCACATGCCAGAATTCCTTTTTTACACAAGGCTAATTGTGTAATGTGTGTTTAATGACAAAGTGATAACAATAGTAAGTTATAGCTGAATCTGATCCTTAATCGTGTAATTATAAATCCTAATATGATGATTTTTTATGACCCGATTAAGAATCATATTTTGATTGATCATATCCTTTGTATACACTGCTGTGTGCAAGATAAGGGTTTCATGTGCTTAGGCTTGGTGCCACTTATTAGTTAGCCATTTGTGTTCATCAAGTTGCCTGTCATTATCCCTCCCCATGGCCCAAATCTATAACTCAGTGACTAAATAATTCAACTAAATTAAAATAAACTGATTTCAACTGATCTGAATTGAGTTGTAAAGTCGAACTGACTTAACTTGAAGTGAACTGATTGTCTACTGACCCACTTTAGCATCATGAATCACTTTCATGCAATAATAATTCTGTCACTGTGACAGAGAATGAATCTGCTCATTAAATATCTGCAAATGCCTTCACTTTTAGCTTTGATGCAAACACAAGCATTCACTAGCCTCATTGGTTTAGACTACTTGGTTACCTACACTACATGACCAAAAGTATGTGGACAACTGCTAGTCAAAACATCTAATTTCAAAATAATTTGCAATACGGAGTTGGTACCCCCTTTGCTGCTATAACAGCCTCCACTCTTCTAGGAAGGCTTTCCACTAGACATTGGAACATTTCTGCGGGGACTTGCTTCCATTCAGCCACAAGAGCATTAGTGAGGCCGGGTACTGATTTTGGGTGATTAGGCCTGGCTCGCAGTCGGCGTTCAAATTCATCCTAAAGGTGTTCGATGGGGTTGAGGTCAGGGCTCTGTGGAGGCCAGTCAAGTTCTTCCACACCGATTTCGACAAACCATTTCTGAAAGGACTCACTTTGTCATGCTGAAACAGGAAAGGGCATTCCTCAAACTGTTGCTACAAAATTGGAAGCACATAATTGTTTAGAATGTCATGAAAAACAGCCCCAGACCATTATTCCTCCTCCACCAAACTTTACAGTTGGCACTAAGCATTGGGGCAGGTAGCATTCTCCTGGCATTCGCCAAACACAGTTTTGTCCGTCGGACTGCCAGATAGTGAAGCGTGATTCATCACTCCAGAGAACGCATTTCTACTACTCCAGAGTCCAATGGCAGCGAGCTTTACACCACTCCAGCCAACGCTTGGCATTGTGCATGGTGATCTTAGGCTTGTGTGCAGCTGCTTAGCCATGGAAACCCATTTCATGAAGCTCCCGATGAACAGTTATTGTGCTGATGTTGCTTCCAGAGGCAGTTTGGAACCCAGTAGGGTGTATTTCAACCGAGGACGGACAATTTCAGCACTCGGTGGTCCATTCTGTGAGCTTGTGTGGCCTACCACTCCCTCTGGTGTCCTTCGCTTCTAGCACAAATGTTTAGCATGAGGTTTGTACTGTAGAGTAACCATGTCTATAAGAATAACGTGTTTACATGGCAGTGTCCAAAATAATTAATTTCACAATCATGAAGGTTCCATAGCAGATTTTTTAAATATTTTTTTTATTTCACCTTTATTTAAAACCAGGTAAGCTAGTTGAGAACAAGTTCTCATTTACAACTGCGACCTGGCCAAGAAAGCAAAGCAGTGCTACACAAACAACAACACAGAGTTACACATGGAATAAACAAGTGTACAGTCAATAACATAATAGAAAAAAAAGAAAGTCTATATACAGTGTGTGCAAATGGTGTGAGGAGGTAAGGCAATAAATAGGCCATAGTAGCGAAGTAATTACAGTTTAGCAAATTAACACTGGAGTGATAGATGAGCAGATGATGATGTGTAAGTAGAAATACTGGTGTGCAAAATAACAGAAAAGTACATTAAAACAATATGGGGATGAGGTAGGTAGATTGGGTGGGCTATTTACAGATGGGCTATGTACAGCTGCAGCGATTGGTTAACTGATCTGACAGCTGATGCTTAAAGTTACTGAGGGAATTATACTGTATGTCTTCAGCTTCAGCGATTTTTGTAATTCGTTCCAGTCATTGGCAGCAGAGAACTGGAAGGAAGGGTGGCTTTGGGGAAGACCAGTGAGATATACCTGCTGGAGCGCGTGCTACGGGTGGGTGTTGTTATGGTGACCAGTGAGCTGAGATAAGGCGGAGCTTTACCAAGCAAAGCCTTACAGATGACCTGGAGCCACTGGCCCTGGCGACAAATATGTAGTGAGGGGCCAGCCGACTAGAGCATACAGGTAGCAGTGGTGGGTGGTATAAGGGGCTTTGGTGACAAAGCAGATGGTACTGTGATAGACTGCATCCAGTTTGCTGAGTAGAGTATGGAAGCTATTTTGTAAATGACATCGCCGAAGTCGAGGATCGGTAGGATAGTCTGGAAGGAGAGTTTACAGTCTAGCCAGACACCTCGGTACTTATAGATGTCCACATATTCTAGATCGGAACCATCCAGGGTGGTGATGCTAGTCGGGCGTGCGGGAGCAGGCAGCGAACGGTTGAAAAGCATGCATTTGGTTTTACTAGCGTTTAAGAGCAGTTGGAGGCCACGGAAGGAGTGTTGTATGGCATTGAAGCTCGTTTGGAGGTTAGATAGCACAGTGTCCAAGGACGGGCCGGAAGTATACAGAAGTCTGACATGTTGGCTGGATTCACAACGAGTGTAGCTTTAATTTGGTATCTTACATGTGTGATTTATTGAAAGTTTGATTTTTATAGTATTTTATTTGAATTTGGCGAAAGAGAAATGGAATAATGTGTCCCTGAACAAAGATATACTGCCCATCTCTGAGCATCAATATTAGTATAGCTAACTATTTATCTTAACGTTTCAGTGGTTATAGTTTTTCAAGGCCCAACCTTTCATAAAGACAATGAAAATATTTCTGCCCCCAGAGCAAATCTGCCCTGGGAACAGTAAAACTGCAATCATACAACCTGTTCATTGCCTTGTAGATGAGGAAGACTCAAAATTATAAACGACATGGAAAATTAAATCACCACACAGTTTTCAAGTCAAGCCCACAGTGTTTTCAAATATCCTGTAGCTACACACGTGACTATTGCTATAAGTGTCTGGATACAGGCAGTGCGCTGGGTGCCATGGTGATTTTCCATTAATCACAGCTGCATGTGGAGATGAGTAATTTCACAAGGTCACTGCAGGTTACCAGAGGCCTCTATGATACAGTAGCCTGCTAATATAATAAAGGGGCCATATGGAGGATGATTATACTAGATACTGTAGAAAAACTGTAGAAAAACATGATTCTGTCCAGAATGGCTGAGTTAAAAGCCTCACGTTCAGAGATCTCAGTGCACATAGTGCAAGTAGGTAGGGTATAGCAGTTATAACTTGATATTCCATAATGTACAATTATGTCATATTGCTTTAAATTAAAGCTACTAATTCCTGAATTAACAAAGTTGAATGGTGATTGACTGTTAGATTGTGTACATTGCACCTGTGGTATGGAATTGTGGAGAATTGATAGACCAAGAACGTTTCCGTAAACACTGGAAAATTCTCACACGTGTGCACTGTGAAGTTACTTCTTTCCTCAATGGGCATTGCTGTTTCCCCCCTTTTATTCAAGTTTTCAAGATATGTCACTTTCAAAATACAGAAATCACCCTGTATGATGCATTTTGCATCATATGATACATAATGTATCATATGGGAGTATTTATGTATTTTGAAAGTTACAAATCTTGGAAACTTGATTGATGACAAACAAAACATTTTGGGACTATCTCAACAATGGACTAATGAAAAAAATACCAAAAGATAGCTTTTTGGGTGGATTTTTTCCTTTAAGGCTACTGCCATCATCAGAACTAGTGAGATTTGAATCGATCCTTAGAGAAATAATGTGATGCTACTATGGTAATGGAAAGAATGTGGGTTTTAGTTCTCAGAAAATCTGTTTTAGACATTTGTGTTTGGAAACACTGAATAAGTCAAGTTTTATGTCAGTGCTTTGATGTGCCTCAAGATACCGTCACGTTGGTAACAATGATTCGGGAGACAGGCGCAGGAATGCGTAATATTTTTTTAAATTATACCTCAAATTACGGTGTGCCGTGTAAGGGCACAGGGACGAAGACCAAACAAACACGTAACAAAAACACAGGGTTAAAACCCAAACAAAAGTGCGAGGAGTACCTTTAATAAATAACACACGCGCATGATGATTAACACACGGGACGAGACCCGTAATCATCTGCGCAATCCACAAGGGCACGAAAGCCCAAAACACACAGCACAGGTACTCACACGCTGCTAAAGTTGGTTAAACACACAGACGTGAAGAACAACAGACGCCCCATGGATCCCTGGGGTTGCATCACATGGTAGAAGCTGCTAAACCAATGTGGCTGGAAGCCAACTGTTACTGTGCTACAAGCTGCATACCTTCTAATTAACAAAGATGAAAGGTACAGGACAACTGCTGCCATTGTGGACTTCCCCTGGGAAAAGACAGGAGGAGACTCCAGGCAGGGTAGTGTGTGTGTGTGTGTGTGTGTGTGTGTGTGTGTGTGTGTGTGTGTGTGTGTGTGTGTGTGTGTGTGTGTGTGTGTGTGTGTGTGTGTGTGTGTGTGTAACGTAATGCTATCTACCTATCTGAAGGTATGACTGAATTAATAATATCACTGCTAGGCAGCACCATGATGAAATGCTGAAAATAGGTCAGAAATACGTCTTCTCTCTGACCTGACACTAAGCATTACTGCTAAACAACAGAATAATTAGGAGCTGTCATGCATGAGACAGTCTGGGCTTGGGGCTTTGGAAATGCTAGCTCGTTAGCAAGGAGGAGAGGAGGGGCCTTGCATGATCACTTCATTAATAATCAAACAGCACGTAGGCCAAGCACAGGAACATAAGCAATGTCTGCCTCTCAAAAGCCATTTTCTATTCCTGGTAAGTGCTGGGTTAGCCTTCATCAGCCATTTGGTTATTGGCCAGAGAAGGAGAAGAAGGGAGGGCTGCAAATTCTGTACCTCCATGCTTTAGCTTATGTAAGGAGGGACAGAATCTGAAACAACTTAAAGTAGACAGTGACTGATTGATGATAGTTCCCCATCAGAGTAAATCTAGATATCATACACAAGGAGTGACATTGTCTGAAAAATTTAATATAATCTGAAGTATGATTTCATTATGTTGTAACTTATTGTCATGGTAACAAGACCAAAGGCTGAAGAGGCCAAATAAGTTCTGTATGAAGGTTGATGTTTTTCTCATATTGACCTGTGGCAGAAGTTGTTTTCACCTATTGTATTGTATTTGTCAAATGCACAAGTACAGTGAAATGCTTAACTTTCAAGCCTTAACGAACAGTGCAGTATTCAATATAAAAAAGTATAACTAATAACAAAATCAAAATAAAATAAAAACACACGATGTGTGTGGGTGTGCATGGTGGAGGGTGTGTATGTAAGTGTAAGTGTGTGGGTGTTTGTGAGTGTGTCTGCAGGAGTGTCATGTAAACAGCATTGAAAAGTGACTGGTAGCAGGAATATATAGGAAATACTTGGTAATATACTAACGGTAATATATACATGTAAACAGCAGTAATAGTGACCAGTAGCAGGATAATTAGATAGACACTAATGGTAATGGAAATCAACAATTAATGAACAGCAGAGTAGTGGTACTAATAAATCTAATCAATAATCATTTTAGCGGCAGTGTAGGTGTGAGGGGGAGCAGTAGTTGTTAGCCATTTAACAGTCTTATGGCCAGGGGATAGAAGCTGTTTAGGAGTCTGTTGGTATGAGCCTTGATGCACCTGTACTGCCTGCCGGTCAGGAGCATGGAGAACAATCCATGTCTCGGGTGGCTGGAGTCTTTGGCAATTTTTCGGCATGTACTGCCTGGATGGCTGGGAGCTCACCCCCAGTGATGTGCTGTGCCCATCTGCACTACCCTCTGTAGGGCCTTCTTCACATTGTTGTGTGCTGTGGCCCCTTGGATCCATGGGGACAAAGCCTTTAATAGAGCCTGATTCATTGTAACACTGCTTAGGTGAACTGACACATTAAGAAGGTGCCCTATTGCTATTTGTTTCACAGTAGAGATCTATTCCTTGCCAAACTTTCACTTTGGATTCTCCTCAGCAAACAGCTAACCGAACCACAGACTAACATGATATGGGATGGTGTTGGTAAGTTTACTGACATCCTCTTCTGACTCTTCTGTACCACAGTCAGCTAAGCCTAGAGAAGCATTCTCAAGGATTCACACTTTGTGCTAATGCTGTGCTGTCTGGTGTGCATCAGTGCCCGAATCATATCGAGTCAAATTGTGTCTCAGGTCACCAGAGATCCGCTCCAAGTGCACTCACTCTTTGTGATTCCAACATTAAATGGACAAGTACGTTGCTTTACTTAAAAGGCAATGTTGTTTCACTAAAGCAGCTCTGTGCTATGCCTCACACCTGGGGCCAGTTTGGCATATGCCTGGTCGTAAATCTACACCCGGCAGAATGCGCTAACAAAAACAATAACAGTGGAGTGAATCTGATCAATTGTCTTAGATTTGTCTTTGCATTTCACCCGGGGGGAGTGGTTGGAAAAAGGGCAAGGTTCATTTGAATGTTCTGCTTGATAGCCACAGTCACAGCACTTCAATTGCTACTGTAAATGGTGTGTAATTGCTGTGACTGATTGATTCAAGGCACAGTGTGCTATGCAGAAGACTTTATGGGACTTCATGGTTAGATTCACTTACTCTGTGTTTGGGCACACCAAGAAAGCTAACAGAGGACAACCGTTGGCCAGCACTGGCCGAATTCACAACTATTCCCTTCATCTCTTAATAGGGGACTCCAAATCTCTTTGCAAAGCTCCTTTAAAGGTTCAAACCAGTCTTGTCAGGATTTATGGTCTGAGTGGCAAAACCCTCCTGTTCATGGATTTTGTTTTTGCTGAATTCAAGATACAAGCCAAAATTCTTTGTTGTTGATTCCAATCATACATCTTGCACTACTATAATCATAATATTTTTTGTACATTTACAGCAGTGCTATCGGAGTGTATATCACAAAGGACGAAGCAGACCCTTAATGCTTTAATGGATGTCTAGCATCATTACCAAACTGTCAATGCCAGGTGTGAGCACTAATATGTGCTTAACCCTGCTATGACTACAAATCAGGGTCAGAGGTCAGTAATAATGATATTGAGGAGAGTGAATGGGACAAAACGAGAGCCTCAGAGAGGGGGGGGGGGGTTAATCAATGACGGAGAAAGCAGGGTGAGAGAGTTGAAGAGATCTGAAGGTCCTACAGAACACCAATTATCACCATAATTAAGCCTTTGACGAAAGTTCAAGCAAACATCAACAAAGATTTTTCGTGAAGAGAAAATAAATCTATCATTTGGCAGCTCTTATAGCTATGCCATTGTAGATTCTCATTCCAGTAGAGGAGGTGACGGGGGGACAACTCATTGTACCCTAAAGGAGGGAAGCGGGTGGGGGGGGGGATTCTCAGCGCGCAAAATAATAATTTATGCATTCAAGCGTTCAATAACAGGCGGTGACCTAGAAATGAAGAAACAATCCAACAAAGAGCTGAGGCGAGACAATAAAGCCCTCGTCCTCCCAGGAGGGCCATCCGCTCCATCAGATGGATCCGATTATACAACAACAGGGCTGAGCCGAGCCGACAGCCCCGTCTGTGCCCGCACTCACAGGGCACTGCCCACAGGATGGTGTGACATGACATGTCAGCCATACTGTACTATGCTTTGTATTCCTCCAAGGGCCTTTGGGATGTGCATGCAAACACGCATTAGAGTAGACTCTTGAGGAACATCCAACTGGTCATGCGGACAGAGTGCTAGTGTTAGAGCTCATAGTAGATGTCTGTGTGCACGTATATAGGGGGATTTGACAGAGCTCGGGGGACAGCCCTGCTGACCATGGACACATTGTAACATTGGTGGATGAGCATGTTGACATAGCAGCCATAATCCAAACAAAGAACTGTTTATGTACATGGGAGAGCACCATGATACACATGTCACATACAGGTGAATACAAAGTACACATCACATATAAAAACACAGACTATATCCATGTGGACCATCCATGTTGCCCTGAAGTGTCAGGTCATCTCAGAAACAATGAGAGCTTACAGGTATTAAATATTCATGAGCCACTCCCCTTACAACAGAATGGCTGTTCACTTGTGCAGTTGAATTACACATCCTAACATGTGTGGGTTTGGACACACATGACAATCTTCTGACTGGGAAGACTTAATGAAAATGCATGAGAGTCTTCGAACGATGCCAAATGCACATTTTATCAATGAAATACCACAGAGTGAGAAGTACATCATAACATAATGTGAGAAGGTGAGAATGTGTTTTAGACCAATGGCAGACAAGTCAAGGACATCAAAAAATATATATTTAAAAAAAGTGGAAGTTGTATTTCTGCATTTTTAAATAAGGTATAGTAAGTACCCTGATGAATCCAGCTGTAAGACTAGATACTTGCTTTAGACTCTGCTGTCTACATCCACAGTTACTGTTTTCTAATTTCACACTGTCGTTTGCATGTGGCAGTATACTATCACAAATGAGGTTTTGGTTGCCATTGCACCCTGGCTCTTTGCCAACCATGAGGGATACTGATCACATCTCTCTTTGGGCTTTTACAGAATGTCCTGCCCATCCCATGTAACCCTGAAAGGAGTTAGGCTAAGGTCACTGAGCAACTTGTTTAGCGGTAATGCATCAATGTACCATCTAGCTATTGTTTCCAAATGAATAGAGGAACCTCTAATTGCAACTAGGGAGTAGGAATGTCCAACCCTGCCTCTCACGTTTTCACGGAGAAGAATTACTGCGATTATACTGGCCAATTGGCAAATTGTAAATCCTTCTTGTTTTTGATCATCATTGTGAAAACAATGAAAAGTGTGGTGGGATTTCTTTAGGTACGCTCAGTTGAAGATGTACACACACTATGGTAACTCTATGGATCCAACGGCCGACCGACAAATGCCCATCAATTTAGCATCAAAACCACATTCAGCTGCCATGTTCAGTTATAATAAATGCCTCAGGGAAAATGCAGAACCAAACAAATTTGTTTTGCCTGTGGATTTAAATAAATCATCCCATTACATGGGCACATAACATAACATCCAACATCAACATCAATACACTGCGCAGACAAAATAACCCCACTCTAAGACTGAATATGGGAGGGTAAAAGCTCTAGGGAGCATTTTCTTTTCAGCTTTTGATCAGATTTTGCTTCTCTGACAGCTGGACTCAGGAGTCATGCCGTTCTATCTGCAGCTCACCTTTAGCCAAGATGAAAAATACCACCAAAAACGCAAAATGTTGAGCAATGATGGCTAATTTCTGGCAATGTGTTGCCCTGTACAAAAACAAAGAAAGAAAGTTACACACTCTCCATATACTCCCAACAATTTAACGGGAAAACCTTAACAATGTTTCAGCATGCAGTGCCTTCTTCAGGGTTGTCTTAACCTGGAAAATGAGTTGTTGTTCAATGCCCCCTCAGCTACCGTGAACTATGTGCAGCCTTTTACTTCATGTGAAGAGAAAAAAAAGTTACTATGCATATTACCATCAAGAACAGAGGGAGTGATTGAAAATTAAAGACCGTCTCAGATGAGAATTTTGTGAGGAGAATAAGGTTTTATGTTATGTTACATAACAAGATCAGATCTGACAGCCAAATGATTTGGGGCCTTCATGACTCTACACACGGTGGATGAATTATATACACTGAGTATAACAAATATTAGGAACACCTTCCTAATATTGAGTCGCACCCCCAGGTGTTCTTAATGTTTTGTATACTGAGTGTAAAAACTCATCCACCATTTTGTTGGACTGTACATGGAAGTGATGGCTACCTTATTGTAGGCTGTTTTGCTACTGTAGTATTGCAAGCAGGCAATATCTTGCTAATGTATTACAAATCAGGACCAGGAAGTAATACTGTAAAACATGTATAAACCTGTTAAACAGAGACAATTCAGTTTAGCCTAAAATATTATTTTGTCCATCTATGCCATTCCTATCTGCGCATATGTTTCTTGACCATCGTTTTTTTAAAGCTTGACATTCAAGTTGAGCATGTTCCAGAAATGTTCAATCTTCACATGATTCTAGGATACTGTTTTCCAAGGAAACATTTTTGCCACTGCCTCAGAAACTGGATAAATATACAAGGACGGCTGAAGTGAACTAGACAGAAACATTCTGGTTAGCAGTTAGCGAGGAATATGTCTGAAATAAGCTCAAGGGAGCCAACAACCGACCATAACAGACCATCTTCATGTTAATGCATGAGATGCACCATACCCTAGTTAAGTCCAATCCCGTGAACCGTTCTCTCCATCCATCCTACCATCTGACCTGACTCCCTGCCACTCGGCCGACCATGAAGTCACAGAGACATCTGAGAAGCAGATTCCAGAGGTTGCCTTGGTGACGGGTAGGGAACAAGGCCTGCTGTGTTTACTCTGGGGAATGGATAATGATGATGACACGGTGGCCAGATGAGCAGCTCCCCCTCTATGAAAGCTAACTGGCCATTATCAGGAAACCACTCTCCTCTGGAGAATATTATCACAAATGTTTAGTTCCCAAGACAAAACGATAAAGTAATGGTTAGCAGTTTTGATAGGGTATATTAATCCCTAAATAGTAAATGGGTTGTTTATTCCTTATATGAAGATATTGAATAATTTACATTTTGTCAAAGAAACATTCAGTCAAACTCTTTTTTATATTTATTTATTAAAGTGAGTTAAAAAAAAAACACCACTCCAGTAAGTTTACTGGCTGACTGAAGTGTATCGCACAGTTTTCTGCTATCAAATACAGACGGAATAATATACTTACATAGCAAGGGAGCTAGGAATAACTTTGAACTGATTCACAAGAATCACCATTATCAGCAAAACACAAAACACTACGACCCACAATTTCAATATATTGCTTTCCATTTGAGACACTCTGACAGCAGGAAGAGACAACAAAAGAAAAGAAAAACATGACAAAAAAACAACAACAAACAAAATAAAGATGGTAAATATCAGTGCAAATTCAAAAATATACAGGTGAGTTAATAAATTCAAAATGTTGAACTGAACTATTCACATTATTTTCCGTATGGTTTCTGTAAACAAATGGACAATTTATCATACCGTTGAGGTCGGAAGTTTACATACACCTTAGCCAAGTACATTTAAACTCAGTTTTTCACAATTCCTGACATTTAATCCAAGTAAAAAGTCCATGTCTTGGGTTAGTTAGGATCACCACTTTATTTTAGGAATGTGAAATGTCAGAGTAATAGTAGAGAGAATGATTTATTTCAGCTTTAATTTCTTTCATTACATTCCCAGTGGGTCAGAAGGTTATACACTCAATAAGTATTTGGTAGCATTGCCTTTACATTTTTAACTTGGGTCAAACATTTGGGTAGCCTTCAACAAGCTTCCCACAATAAGTTGGGTGAATTTTGGCCCATTCCTCCTGGCAGAGCTGGTGTAACTGAGTCAGGTTTGTAGACCTCCTTGCTCGCACACGCTTTTTCAGTTCTACCCACACATTTTCTATAGGCTTGAGGTCAGGGCTTTGTGACGGCCACTCCAATACCTTGACTTTGTTGTCCTTAAGCCATTTTGCCACTACTTTGGAAGTATACTTGGGGCCATTGCCCATTTGAAAGACCCATTTTCTACCAAGCTTTAACGTCCAGACTGATGTCTTGAGATGTTGCTTCAATATATCCACATAATTTTCCTCCCTCATGAAGCCATCTATTTTGTGAAGTACACCAGTCCCTCCCGCAGGAAAGCATCCCCATAGCATGATGCTGCCACCCCCGTGCCTCACGGTTGGGATGGTGTTCTTCGGCATGCAAGCCTCCCCGTTTCCTCCAAACATAACAAACATAACAATGGTCATTATGGCCAAACAGTTCTATTTTTGTTTCATCAGACCAGTACGATCGTTGTCCCCATGTGCAGTTGCAAACCATAGTCTGACTTTTTTATGGCGGTTTTGGAGCAGTGGCTCCTTCCTTGCTGAGCGTACTTTCAGGTTATGACGATATAGGACTCGTTTCACTGTGGATATAGATACTTTTGTACCTATTTCCTCCAGCATCTTCACAAGGTCCTTTGCTGTTGTTCTGGGATTGATTTGCACTTTTCGCACCAAAGTACATTAATCTCTAGGAGACAGAACGTATCTCCTTACTGAGCTGTATGGCGGCTGCGTGGTCCCATGGTGTTTATACATGCGTACTATTGTTTGTACAGATGAACGTGGTACCTTCAGGCATTTGGAAATTGCTCCCAAGGATGAATTTGTAGTCTACAAATTATTTTTTACCTGAGGTCTTGGCTGATTTCTGTTGATTTTCCCATGATGTCAAGCAAAGAGGCACTGAGTTTGAAGGTAGGCCATGAAATACATCCACAGGTACACCTCCAATTGCCTCAAATGATGTAATTTAGCTTATCAGAAGCTTCTAAAGCCATGACATCATTTTCTGGAATATTTCAAGCTGTTAAAAAAGGCACAGTCAACTTAGTGTATGTAAACTTCTGACCCACTGGAATTGCGATACAGTGAATTATAAGTGAAATCATTTATATGTAAACAATTGTTGGAAAAGTTACTTGTGTGATGTACAAAGTAGATGTCCTCACCGACTTGCCAAAACTATAGTTTGCAAGAAATTTGTGGAGTGGTTGAAAAACAAGATTTAATGACACCAACCTAAGTGTATGTAAACTTCCGACTTCAACTGTATATAAACACAATTTGAGTAAACCGAGACATATGTTCACCAGAGTTTACGTCAATTAAATTCAAAGTCAATTCAGGAAATTAAGTGAACATTTAGAATAGGGCGTGCCCTCTAAACTCCTAAATAGTTGGGATTCAAACATTTACTAATCCTAACTGTAAGGGTCTCCCAGACTCAGATTAAGCATATCCCCAGACTAGCTAGCATCATGGAGTAAATTTAATCCGGGTGCCGGGGAAACAAGCCCAATAGGTTTACAGTCCGATCTCTTGACCTCTTCCCAGGGCAGTTGTAACATCTGATGGAGGTCATGACCTTTTGACCCTTCTTAGCAGTGGGTCGCCGCAGTGGTGTATGAGGAGGATGCCTCCCTGTGGACGGTGCTGAAGGGCGACAGCTCCAGGTCGGTAGTGGTACACTCGTGCTCGTTCTCCTCACTGGAAGTGGCGGAGGTGGAAGATCTGGGCGGGCCACACTCGTCACAGCAGCAGCAGCAGCAGTCCAGGAATGCCTGGCTGAAGGGCTGGCACAGGCAGAACAGCAGGACAGGTGTCACTGCCGATTTACAGAACAACAGCAGCTGGCTGACCAGATGGAGAATGTCCAGGGTACGTCTGGGAATACCCGCCGCCATGTAGACAGTGACGATGTTGCAGATGTTCTCTGGGATGATGCAGAAGCCATAGAGGATGGCCAAAGCCACAACTGTGCAGTTCATCTGGCTCTCCTGATGGATCTGTTTCTTGTTGCCGCGCACACAGGCCCGCTCGGCCTTCCGGATCTTACAGGCGGTCACCAGGGAGCTGCCAATGGTGAACAGCGTGGGTAGGCAGAAGTAGCAGCCAAAGTACCACCAGAGGCGAGCACCATCATAGGTCAGGCCCAGCATGTAGAGCGTGTCAGGGAGCTCAGTGGAGATACGAACCACGCAGCGCTGGCAGGGCGTCACATCCGGAGGCTCGCCATCTTCGGTGACCAGCTGGCGGATCAGGAGCTCTGGCAGGGCCAATAGGAGAGCCCCGATCCAGATAACGGCCAGCTTGGCGGCCGTGGAGGCACAGTTCTCAATCATCTCATAGTACATCTGGACGTTGTTGGCAGCGCGGAAGCGGTCGATGCACAAAGCGCACAGGGTAAAGGTGGTAACCCCTAGGGAGGCGACCTGGAAGGACAAAGAGAAGGGAGAAGGTAAGATACTATCCAGCTAATGTGTTATTACTGCACATTACCAATACAGTGAGATATATTTTGTTTTTGATTGAGAAACAAGTATAGAAAATGTATCCAGTCTCCAGATACTTCTCCTTATTGTATAGCACCTTGGGAATCTGGATAATATACCAAGGCCCCATAGCCACGTTGCTCTCTGAAAAGACCAAAAGAATGTGTCCACTGTAAACCATCCATGTTTTAAAGACCAGCGTTGGAACAATTTTCAAATGACAATGGTACAGCACAGAATAATAGACGTCAACAGCTTTAGAGAGAGGGAGAGACATCTTCCATGAAGAGGTTCTGTTTTGACAGCTCTCTTACTGGAGAACTCGAATGTCCACACTTGTTTTAATAAATGACAAACAGATTTTTCCGTCCTTCATCGCACACTAGATCCTCATTTCCCATACTGATGTTTGAAAGTAGCCATGAGTAATGTGTTATGAGTGATACTGTTTTAACGAGACTCCATTTGTATGCCAAAGGGTGAACTTTAGACTTACATGTATTTTTAGAGCAACAGCTTATAATATCGGTGACTTTGTAACGTGATAAAGAAGGAGCACAGTGTATCGTGCTGTGTGCGAGGGAGACCAGTTGCAGTCCTCGATGGTTACAGTATGCAGTTCTCATTTCATAGCCTAATTGAGTTATGGACTTGGCAAGAGAGCCAGCTCATATTCATGATTAAATAACATGAACACAAACTGCAGACCATGAGGCATGGAGATTAATATCTCAATGCAATATCTCTATCCCTACACCCAGATCTTCACTATGCTCCATTTTTTTGCTATCACAATACAGCCACAAAACTGTTGCAAATGTGGTTGCTTCTTACTAATACACATAGAACTCAGAGACAGCAGATGTGCAGTTTACATTGAGTGTTGTCTTCTAGACTGTGTAGTAGTGATATGTTCTTTTGTTGCTAGGCGTGATCATTGTGACTGCCTCCTTATGGGCCTTGGCAGAGGAAGGTGTAAACACAGGAGCCAGTGCATGAGCCAAATAAGTTGTGAGTACTGTCAGACGTACAGGGGCAGGCTTTGATCTGTCTGGTCCTTATGGCCTCAGAGAGAGAGAGAGAGTGAGTGAGTGAGATCTGTTGCACTTCACAAACTGCACCATTTGTATGGAGCCCTTTACACTCCTACCCGTATACGGGTTGAAAATGGAAGATTTGGGCATTGATAAGCGTTTAAATTGGAACGCAGCGGCTGTACAGCAACATGCTGTAAATGATGTCAGGGCTCAGGCTCTGCAATTCACAGCACTGTATGGGTTTTGACTGACAGCTGTTCTTAACTTGAGCACCCCTACGCAACAGGAAGTTGACCCCATCCCTCCCTCTAATTTTCTGGGTGAGGGAATGCTTTAAATGAAGAGGAATCTATGTATTTTGAAATCTGAGACGTTATTATACGTTATTACGTTATTATAATAAACACCGCTTTGATGTCATACAAGCAAGCCAGACACTCTAAATTCAAATGTGCACTTCATATTTCAATGTCATAAAACTCATGTCATATCATGTCATGTGAATGTTTATGATCACTATGTTAAATGTACAGTTACAAGATGACATGGCGTCATACCCTGGATTGTCCTGAACAAAATGAGCCTTTGTTTGTTATCAGGAGAATAGAATTATGGTACGATTTGCCAAATGGATGGCGGGGGAGAGCTTTGTATGCATCTCTGTCTGTGGAGTAAAGGTGGTCGGGAGTTTTTTTTTTCTCTGGTTGCACGTGACATTTAAGTTTGCCCGCATTAAAGTCCCCGGCCACTAGGAGCGCCACTTCTGGGTGAGCATTTTCTTATTTGCTTATGGCCTTATAGAGTTGGTTGAGTGCGGTCTTCATGCCAGCATCGCTCTGTGGTGGTAAATAGACGGTGACAAATAATATAGTAATATATATATATATATATATAATAATATATCTCTTGGTAGATAATGTGGTCTACAGTTTATCAAAAGGTACTCTACCTCAGGCAAGCAATACCTCGAGACTTCTTTAATATTAGACATTGCGCACCAGCTGTTAATGCCGGGCAGGCCTTGTGTAACTAACCTCTGTCACCTTTGTGTCCATAATGACACATTTTCATGTGACTGAGAGTACTTCAGTTGCCACAGGAACCATTAGAATTAATGTCCCCACTGTTTCTGTAATTACGCTCCATTAAATGCTTGATTACCGAGTCACTTAACATAATGAGGATGCCGCTGCAGCTATGCATTTAATGTTCTTAGCATGAAGGTAGGCGACTCAAAGAGACTTAAAGTGCTAGGTCTGGGACTGTGGTTTTAAAATGGCCTACAGGCCGGCAGGTAGCCTAGTGTTTAAGACCATTGGGCCAGTAACCGAAAGGTTGCTGGTTTGAATCCCCGAGCCGACTCAGTGAAAAATCGGTCGATGTGCCCTTTGGTAAGGCTCTCAATTGCTCTGCATTAGAGTGTATGTCAAATGTAAATGTTGGACTTACAAACTCTGTCACTAAGCAGCTTACAGACATATTTGGATTGTTTGGGTCTTTGTGTCGTGGTTTATCTGTCTTGTTGTCATCATGTACAATATGTACGCCCGGGCAGATGTATTTAGCCACCCGTGGAATCTTTTAAATCTAGATGATTTCCTCTTCTAAAAGGAGTGTGCTTCCTTCTCCGGGTAAATAATTAACACATTTCCCATGAAAGGCACTCAGTATGATAGTGAACCCCTGCAAGATTCATCCATCTTACACAAAGTACATTTCTGTGACTGTGAGAACAGACAGACTGGTAAAAGGCGGGAGATTAAGTCAAAGAGGTCTGTGGAAGAGGAGAGGATTGGACTGTATAAAACAGAGACAGGTACACCAAGTCCTAGGGTTTTGCACTTGTGGAGATTTGAAAGGATTGGATAGGTGTAAACAGTAGGGAAAATTGCACCTAGCCTATCAAGGACAATGTGGGTCCGTCAATGTGTTGATTATACTCATTCAATCTCATCAGATCTGTGTTTATTCTAATCAAAGCTACTTTCACCAAGAAAGTGCATAGCTGTTGAGGTGCATCATTTTTACGGTGTGGCCTTAATCACAGTTTATTTTGCAAACTGTATAAGGTGTTCCAAGTTCTTGGAATGCATAAGATCTAGGGCAGGGATCGTCAACTAGATTCAGTCACGGGCTGATTTTTTTCTTGAGCGGTTGGTCGAGTGGCCGGAACATAATAATAAATCATTTATAGACTGCAAATTTACCGCAAGAAGCCCAAACATATATGTTTGAATAAAACGTAATAATTTTTGTGTAGCATCTCTATATGTGTGAGAATACTTGGGGACATATTTCTTAAGTTAAAATCACTTGGAACTGATTTCCTGGTGTTTTTACTGTCTTTAATGTCCCAATTTTTGTTTACTTAAAAAATGTTTTGCTCAGAAAGCTTTAGTTACCTATGCTATGGCCACAATATATATACTTTAATGTGTGTTTAGATTTGTGTAACTCTGTAAAACATGTTATTTTAGAGGCTATGCACAATGTCTATGTGATCCCTCAACACCTAATTTGACCATTGTATATTTTGCAATAGATGGCTGACAAAAGAGCTGCCTTACTGCTGAAATAGACATGGTAAACTGATGCAATATGAGGTGTGGGTCTGTGCAGTAATTACTGACGGCCACTGTCTCATTGTTTAGACTAGAGAGAAAGTAGGACTGTAACCCTATCGCTGACCATAGATTGCCTAGGGGCATTTACTTCTGAATCTAGCCAGTACACTATGTTAAGAATTTACAAAACATATGATATGCTAATAATTCTAATTTGTTGTGGCTAATGTTAGCAAGCTGGCTAACGTTAGCTAGGCTAGGGGTAAGCATTAAGAGTTAGGTTTAGCTAAAAAAATAAAATTGTAATTTAGCAGACGCTCTAATGCAGAGCGACTTACAATTAGGGTGCCTTGAACAAGGGCACTCTGGCAGGTGATTCACCTAGTCGTCTCAGGGATTCAAACCAGCATCCTTTCGGTTACTGCCCCAACGCTCTTAACTGCTAGGCTACCTGTGTTAAGTGTTAAGTTTAGGGGAAGGGTTAGCTTACATTCTAGTTGCAAAGTAGCTAAACATTTGTAAGTGGTTAAAAGTTTCTTATTAGCTAAAATGCTAAAGTTGGCCATGGTAAGATTCAAACATGCAACCTTTGGGTTGCTAGACATTAGCATTATATGGGGCGGCAGGGTAGCCTAGTGGTTAGAGTGTTGGACTAGAAACCTGAAAGTTGCAAATTCAAATCCCCGAGCTGGCAAGGTACAGATCTGTCTTTCTGTCCCTGAACAGGCAGTTATCCCACTGTTCCTAGGCTGTCATTGAACATAAGAATTTGTTCTTAACTGACTTGCCTAGTTAAATAAAGGTAAAAAAAAAGATATATGTATGCCTGATCTTACCATCCTCCTTTATTTTTTGCCTTAAGTAACCTTCAGTTTCATGTAACCATACCAAACGTAACATATCATACTAAATTCAGTGGCCCAGATTTACTATGCTATGTCTAGTTTATGAGACCCGACTGTGCACATAATTGAGCACAGATCATTGCATGTCATATGAAGTACCTACCATGCCGAATAGAATGTAGATATGACAAGTGACAGAACAGGGACCTCACTGCAACACTCAATCATAACACTCACTCGAGTAACACAATAGCTCGTGGGAATTACCTCAATATAGGGGATGATTTTACAGGAGAACTCCCCCAACAACCAGTTCTTGGTTAGTTCATGGAATATCACCAGCGGCAGGCAGAAAAAGATGACAACAAAATCCCAAAGGGCGAGATTGGCAAGAAGAGAATTTGAAATACTTCTCATGTAGTAGTTGTGGCACACAATGCACATGATTGCCATATTCCCAATTATTCCAACAGTAAAAATGATGACTGAAATGATCATGTAGGCATATGATTCTGCTGTTATGGGGTAAAAGTTAGTTTTGACATATTTTCTCTTTGTTTGAGGATTGAGAGGAATCAGTGTGGTATAGTCCTGGAGGTCTGGCAAAGTGAACTGTTCATAATCACTGGTATCAAATGGCAAGTCTGTTGACTGGTTCTGGGCCATAGGTTTAGGCAGCGGTTTCCACATGGCCAACAGTGCATCCAAAGACGCATCTGACAGCATGGTTGGCTCACTTATTTTGTCATCTTTCTTACTGCCATCCTTCACATTTCTTCTCCGACGGCTTACGGTCCCTCTTTTGTGTCTGCAGATCCGTTTGTGCTCGTTACGGTGGTGTCCTCCTCGCGTGCGTCTCATGGAGGGGTTTAAATGGCCATATACAAAATCCCGCGTTTCCATGGTTGCATGCTGCTCGGTGTCCAACTTTTCCACCTCGAGGCTCTCTGACTTTCCATCCTCGAGTAACGTAACATAATCGGTTCCATTTGAAGAATGGCCTTTGAGCACTATTGCTCTTTCATTCATAACTCTTTTCATATTAACAGTCCCATTCATGTTATCCACCCATGTCCTAACCACATCCCAAGACGATGCACTTGAGGTATGCACCCTTTTACTGTCCATTTCGTTGACAACTCTGCCATACACAGAGTGCCAACTCTGCCTACTATTGGTTTTGTTTACGTTCCCGTTAGTGACGGCATACTCATGTCTAGGAGTAACATTTGTCTTTGTCTTCTCCCGGTGTATGTGAGTGAAAACAACCTCTCTACAAAGTGAAAAGCACAGTAATCTCAATAGTAGTACTAGCATTGTGTATCCTAAAACACGCGACAATAGGGGCTTGTATTCCAAAGTGATGTATCCATTGATGTTTAGGCTACCAAATCGGAGACGACAGAACCAACGTCAAACCTCAATTCACAAGTTTCAAACATTGTTCTTTGACAGCGTCATTCAATAGTTGTCAAACCCTCGTCCAATTAGATAAAGTGCACTCGGCAATTGTCAGGTGCTTCTCAGAATTCAACGTGGTCTCAGAGCATTTCGTATTATTGCAGAATTGCTCCAAAGGGAAGTTCAGCAACGTTTCTTTCCTAACCCTGTGTACGAAGTGTCCTTGAATCTCGGCACTGCCTCTATGAAGATTGTATAGATTGTAAAATATTTAAGTGGCCACAATATCGCATTTCCAAATCCAAATCATACCCGTCTAAAGTCTGCAGTTTCCTGGTGAGGTAGCATGTCCGAATAGCACCCTGGGTAGTTACTGGTACCCTCAGGTCCGGGGCGACGAATCCGAGATGGAGTGCTTTATTGTCGGGGACGTGCCAAACTCAGTCTGGAGCTGCACACCGCTTGTGATATGAACATGCGGAGAGATCAGAGAAGAGAAGGGCTCCCCTGGAGGCCTGACAGGCCTCAGAATCATTGAATTTAAAAGGCATTTCACGGTTGCGCGTATTGGGGCGCTCGGTTAATGAATGCACTCATTGTGTTTTTTTTTTTTACTAAACAGGTGCCCCTGGTATCAGCGATGTAAAAAATACCAGCGTACTATTCGATACTTCTATATTCATGTGGATGATACCATGATTGTGGATAATTCTGAATGAATCATAAATAATAATGAATGAGAAAGTTACAGAGGCATAAATATCATACCCCCGAAAATGCTAGCGCCCCCCTCCTATTGGTAATGGTGAGATGTAAGGTAAGCATGTTTTGGGGGTATGATCTTTGTGGCTCTGTAACTTCTCTCTCATCATTATTTACAAGTAATTTAGGATTATTCGTAATCATGGAAGCATCCACATGAATCTAGATTTGTTCAGAAACATATTCTATTTTTATTTACAATAAAAGTGACTCCAAAATGACACAATACATTATTTACAATTGATTTCGATTGTGCACAAAATAATCTGACACACAACCAAAACAAACTGCAAATGCATTCAACAAGTTTGTCGCATCACAAGCTTGATGTAGTCATTGCTTGCTAGGAATATGGGACCAAATACTAAACCTTTGACTATTTTAATACAAATACTTTTGGTACCCTAAAATGGGGGAACTATGTACAAAAAGTGCTGTAATTTCTAAACGGTTCACTGACATGGATGAAAATATTAAAAGCAACAAAAAATGTGTCACTGTCCAAATACTTTTGGACCTCACTGTATATTATTAAACAATTACCATCCCCTCATTTATAAGGCCATGTATAAAAATGATGGGCAGGCCATTATTTTGGCTATGCCCCCATGGGATGACAATGCCCTCATCCATAGGGCACGAGTGGTCACTGAATGGTTTGATGAGCATTTTCCACCACCATCAATAAAACACCAAATTATGACATTTCTCATGGAAGAATGGTGTCACATCCCTCCAATAGAGTTCCAGACAATTGTAGAATGCATGCCATTGTGCATTGAAGCTGTTCTGGCTCGTGGTGGTCCGAAGCCCTATTTACACAGTTTATGTTGGTGTTACCTTTATTTTGGCATCTATCCAAACATGGATGACATGTCTGGTAAGTAGGCAGGCCATGGAAAAACTGGGACAATTTCAGCTTCCAGGAATTGTGTACAGATCCTTGCGACATGGGGTCGTGCATTATTTTGCTGAAGCATGTGGTGATAGCAGTGGATAAATGTCACGACAATGGACCTCAGGATCTCTTCACGGTATCTCTCTGCATTCAAATTCCCATCGATAAAATGCAATTGTGTTTGTTGTCTGTAGCTTCTGCCTGCCTATACTAACCCCACACGACTCTATACACGTGGTCTGCGGTGTGAGGCCGGTTGGACGTCCTGCCAAATTCTCTAAAACAATGTTGGAGGCAGCTTATGGTAGAGAAATTAACATTAAAATATCTGGCAACAGCTTTGGTGGTGGACATTCTTGCAGTCAGCATGCCAATTGCTGGCTCACTCAAAACTTAAGATATCTGTGTAATTGTGTTGTGTGTCAAAACTGCACATTTTAGTGTGGCCTTTTATTGTCCCCAGCACAAGGTGCACCTGTGTAATGATCATGCTGTTTAATCAGCTTCTTGATATGCCACACCTGTCAGGTGGATGGATCATCTTGGCAAATGACAAATGCTCACTAACAGAGATGTA
Organism: Oncorhynchus keta; assembly: GCF_023373465.1. Lineage (NCBI taxonomy): Eukaryota > Metazoa > Chordata > Actinopteri > Salmoniformes > Salmonidae > Oncorhynchus > Oncorhynchus keta. Next base: position 13,657,999 of record NC_068437.1, on the reverse strand, counting down.
AACAAATGTGTGCACAACATTTGAGAGAAATAAGCTTTTTCTGCATATGGAACATTTCTGGGATCTTTTATTTCAGCTCATGAAACATGTGAAAAACAATTTACATGTTGTTTTTATATTTTTGTTCAGTTGTTCAGTTCCTTCAGAAAGTATTCACACCCCTTGACTTATTTCACATTGTGTTTTAATACGGCCTGAATTCAAAATTGATTAATTGATTGTAATTTTGTCCGCACCGATCTACACAAAATATGCCATAATGACAGAGTCTTTTTTGGAAATTTTAACTCATTTATTGATAATTAATTACAGAAATATCTCATTTGCATAAGTATTCACACCCCTGAGTCAATACTTTGTAGAAGCACCTTTGGCAGTGAATACAGCTGTGAGTAAATCTAGGTAAGAGCTTTCCACACCTGGATTGTGCAACATTTGCCCATTATTCTATAAAAAATGATTCAAGCTGTCAAATTGGTTGTTGGTCATTGACAGACACACACTTTCAGGTTTTGCTACAGATTTTCAAGTAGATTTATGTCAAAACTGTAACTCAGCAACTCAGGAACATTAACTGACTTCTTGGTAAGCAACTCCAGTGTAAATTTGTCCTTGTGTTTTAAGGTATTGTCCTGCTGAAAAGTAAATTCCAGGTTTTCCTCTAGGATTTTGTCTGTGCTTAGCTAAATTCCGTTAATTTTTTATCCAGAAAAACTCCCCAGTCCTTTAAGGATTCCAACCATATCAATAACATGATGTAGCCACCACTATGCTTGAAAATATGGAGAGTGGTACTCAGTAATGTGTTGTATTGGATTTGCCCCAAACGTAACACTTTGTATTCAGGACAAAAAGTTCATTGCTTTGCCACATTTTTTGCAATATTACATTTTGAAAACTGGATGCATGTTTTGGAATATTTGTTATTCTGTACAGACTTCCTTCTTTTAACAGTCAATTAGGTTAGTATTGTGGAGTAACTACAATGTGTTGATCCATCCTCGGTTTTCTCCTATCACAGCCATATATATACTGTACATACGTACATTGAGTATAAAAAAAAAACATTAAGGACACTGTACAACACTGAATATGTCACACATAGATCTGTTTCATCTGTCCTTGTGCTTGTCTCCACTCCCCTCCAGGTGTCGCCCATCTTCCCCACTTATCCCCTGGTTATTTATACCTGTGTTTTCTGTCTGCCTGTGCCAATTTGTCTTGTTTGTTCCAAGTCTACCAGCGTTTTGTGTCTCAGCTCCTGCTTTTTCCAGTCTCTCTTTTCTCGCCCTCCTGGTTTTGACCCCTGCCAATCCTGACTCCGAGCCCGCCTGCCTGACCACTCTGCCTGACCATGACCCTGAGCCTGCCTGCCTGTCCTGTACCTTAGCCCCTACTCTGGATTACCGACCTCTGCCTGACCCTGCCTGCCGTCCTGTACCTTTGCACCACTTCTCTGGATTATCGACCCCTGCCTGCCTTGACCTGTCGTTTGACTGCCCCTGTTGTTACAATAAACATCACAATAAACATTGCTACTTCTACACAGTCTGCACTTGGGTCTTACCGGAAACAATTATATGCTATATCTTCAGACTACATGTTCCCTTCCTAATATTGAGTTACACCCCCTTTAGCCCTCAGAACAGCCTTCATTCATCGGGGCATGGACTCTACAAGGTGTCGAAAGCGTTCCACAGGGATCAAATCAAATCAAATTTATTTATATAGCCTTTCGTACAGAGCTGATATCTCAAAGTGCTGTCCAGAAACCCAGACTAAAACCCCAAACAGCAAGCAATGCAGGTGTAGAAGCACGGTGGCTAGGAAAAACTCCCTAGAAAAGCCAAAACCTAGGAAGAAACCTAGAGAGGAACCAGGCTATGTGGGGTGGCCAGTCCTCTTCTGGCTGTGCCGGGTGGAGATTATAACAGAACATGGCCAAGATGTTCAAATGTTCATAAATGACCAGCATGGTCGAATAATAATAAGGCAGAACAGTTGAAACTGGAGCAGCAGCATGGCCAGGTGGACTGGGGACAGCAAGGAGTCATCATGTCAGGTAGTCCTGGGGCATGGTCCTAGGGCTCAGGTCCTCCGAGAGAGAGAAAGAAAGAGAGAAGGAGAGAATTAGAGAACGCACACTTAGATTCACACAGGACACCGAATAGGACAGGAGAAGTACTCCAGATATAACAAACTGACCCTAGCCCCCCGACACATAAACTACTGCAGCATAAATACTGGAGGCTGAGACAGGAGGGGTTAGGAGACACTGTGGCCTCATCCGAGGACACCCCCGGACAGGGCCAAACAGGAAGGATATAACCCCACCCACTTTTCCAAAGCAGAGCCCCCACACCACTAGAGGGATATGTGTGCTTTGTAGTGCCTGTACTGATTGGCGCGTTCATGTGAATGGGCGTATTGGAAGACACTGTGTCAGTAGTAATGGGATTCTGTAAATTGGTTATATTGTGTTATATTGCATTATGATAAACCGATTGCAAAGGTTCAATGAATATAATTCATGATATGTTTAGCTGAGTGGAAAATGGCTTTGATGTTGGTAATTGCCAAATTAATTAAAGAGTTTTGTATGTTCTGATGGGAGGGGCTTCCCTACAAAAAGAGCCTCACTTTCGGTTAGGGGGGATCGGGGGCGTTTTGATTGAGCTGTTGATGAGGCAGCACTGTTTTGCTGTCCCATAATGTCTACTTTTGGTGGCAGTATTGTTTTTCTTCCAGAAGAACGGTAAATAAACACCCTTACACAGAAGTACTTTTGCGGCTCCGCCATAGTTTTATTTGCTAGAAGTTTTATTTTTCAGTTTAGCCTTCTGGCCTACTCTAGGCGACCAGCCCCTCCCCTTATGAAGCATAGTTTACTAGCCTACTACTGACGCTACAAGTGTGATTCAGAAATGAGGGAGAATTAAAGAACAATGGATTAACTTTTTCAACACTAGTTAAGGATACTATAGTTACTATAGTATCTTTGTTGCTATTGTATCCTTAACTAGAATTGAAAAAGTTAAACCTGTTGTTCTTTAATAAAAAAATCCATCCCCCTAATTTCTGAATCACGCTTGTAACGTTTCACATTGGATTTATGAACTTTTATTTGAATTCTGGTGCTGCTCTGCATTCAAAACGTTTAACCTACTCTCTGAAGTTCAAAGACACTCACATTTCCTTCATAGAAGCTAGTCCTCCGTAGGTATAATCCTGTGGACCTAATTCAGATAATGCATGTCATAACAAGAAGTTGCCCAGTGCTTCACAGCAAGCCTCCTCCTCCACCCTCTCTCGCTCTCCCCACCTGCACAATTTCAGTTGTATCTCACACCCTATACTTGCATGTAAACAACTATAACTTTTGCCCACTCTCATAACAAGCTGCTCTATCCACAGTGGTTAGTGAAGTAATTTAATGTCAAGCTAAATTAAGGGAAAAAATGGCGCAGAACTTTATTTTTCTGGTTGGAACAGTGGAACAGAAAAAAAATAGTTATGTTCAGAAAGAAACGATTCAAAACTTATTTCTGTTACAACCCCTGATTTGCATATTTCCAATATGGACCGCATACTCTGAAGTGTGCGTGTGCCAGCGGCGGCTTGCTAATAAAGGCGTTAGAAGTGGCGCCCCTACTTGTGATTGGTCAAAAAAAGTTAAAATATATATTACACCATTCATGGATTAGGTTTTAAATGCTCATAAAAGTGCTGTAAATGTGTACATTTTCCAGTTTAAAAAAATATATTGTTCATAACGAGCTGTTCAATTAATCACGACACTGCCCCTCATTGACAGCCAGCTTTGCCTCCGTAGGCGCATAGGTCATGTGAATATTGCTTCAACTGTTTTGCCAGCTATGTTCTTTGATGGGTAACTGCCAAAATGAAATCGCAGGATTTCATAGCATAAATTATAACAACACAAAGTAAATGGATCGTCCTGGGGTGCTCAAATGTGCGTTCGTTCAGTCAGAACGTCTGGGTCTCCTCTAGCCTGTTCAGGATACCACGGTTTACTGCCCCTTCTGGAGGATTTGGGTACCCATATAAAACATGATACATTTTTGTCAAAAGTTGCTAATATATGCAAATAAAAAATATTATCGAATAGAAAACACTCTAAAGCTTTTAAAACCGTTTAAATTATGTCTCTATGTATAGCAGAACTCTCAAAATCTGCATTTTCCCAAAATATCTCTTCTCATCTGAAAAGTTGGGTCACCTTTGACCTCATCGCAAACACCCTTCCCAAACAGTCACAGCACCCGGAAGAGTCTCCACGTGTTCAGCGTGATCTCAGCTTTCAATGGGACTTCTCATTGTGAGAATCGCCCGCTAGCGAGAGTTTGAGCACGCGGTAAGCTCTCACTCAAAAAATCCTGTGCGCAATGGTCAAGTCCTCTCTCTTTTCCAAGATCGATTGAACAGTGCTTGTGTTTCTGTTTGTTCTCAAAATTGCTGTACACCTTTATAACATGTTAAAGCTTGATTATGAAGTTAGTTTGACAAGTTTACTCGACATATTATATATTCTTTCGAAGTTTTGGTGCGCAACCACTTCAATTTTGACTACATTTTTACCAAAATCAGGCTATTTTGAGAACCGAAAGACGCAGACTTGAAAACTGAACGCTAATTTGGTGAGTATAATCCCTTACAGGTCGTTTGATGGAAGAATAACAAAGGTAAGGGAATATTTAATGTATTCATTTTGGGTTTCTGTCGACTCCAAGATAGAGGAGTCATTATGCTACTGTGGGAGCGCCGACTCCATATTATAGTCTCGTGAACGCAAAATGTAACGTTAAAATTAAATGTAACAATGCAATTGCATTTAGAAGAAGTGTATCTTGCTATACATATGTAAAACATGCATATTTAGTCAAAGTTTATGATGTGTATTCCTTGTTAGCTGACGTTATCTGCCGGGGCTATCGTCATTTCTCAGGACATTTGGGTAGCATTTTTTGAACGATGCATCATTGTAAACAGAGATTTATGGATATATATAGCATATTATTGAAAAAAATGAATGTACTGTGTAACATGTTATATTACTGTCATCTGATGAAGATTTCAAAAGGTTAGTGAAATGATTTTTCTTTTAATCCTGTGTTTGTTGATTGCATATTTTTTCCTACTTGGCTATGCTAATGAGCTATGTCTGCGGTGGTGGTTTGACATAAATATGTGCTATGTTTTCGCCGTAAAACATTTTAGAAATCTGACTTGCTGGCTAGATAAACAACTTGTTTATCTTTCATTTGAGCTATTTTACTTGTTAATGTGTGGAGGTTAAATATTTTTAGGAATATTTTTGCGCATTGTGCGTTTTGGTAATGAGCTTGAGCTGTAGTCACGCTACCAGCAGAGGAATAAAACTCCCGAGCTGGCTAGTCTCCTCCTCCGAATGAGTCTCATGCACCAGACGGCTGATGTGCTCCATCAGGTACAGATGTTGCTAAACCAAAAAGCTAATTATAATTAACTTGTAAATAAATAATCATAACAGTCATGGGAGCCTGGGACCTGATTAATCGGACAACTTCATCCAATAAGAGGTGAAGAGATACACTATCTAGAACCTTCTCATCCTGGATCTGGAAGGACAAAAAGCCTGTCCAATTTTATTGTTTCTCCCTGATGTTTATAAGGTTCAACTGTCGGTCACAGGGTGACATGTTGTGTGAACTAAAACAGCATAAAACAGGGTTATCACAAAGCATGATCAAATGTTTTAGCCAGCTACAGAAACATTGAGAGATTGTTAGGTTTATTGTTTTGTAAAATTATCCAGCTAGCTATCCACATTTGATAAGCAGCTAGCCAGCTATATGAAGCAGGTAGCTTGGTAGCTAGTTCGTCTTTCTAAACTAATATCTGACCAACTCAGATGTATGAAGTTATTTCAGAATGAAAATTAACTGGCTAGTGCACCATGCTTTGCCACATTACGTTAGCTAGCTTTCCTGGTACACTCCTGGTACACTCGTTCTTTCGTGAACTGGCTACTCATTTTAAATAGTATAATGCAGTAGTCATTTGTTTTTTGACATTCAAAAGTGAATACTGGTGTTCAAATGCAAATAGCGCATTACAGTTGAAGTCGGAAGTTTACATACACCTTAGCCAAATGCATTTAAACTCAGTTTTTCACAATTCCGACATTTAATCGGGAAAAAAATTCCCTCTCTTAGGTCAGTTAGGATAACCACTTTATTTTAAGAATGTGAAATGTCAGAAAAATAGTAGAGAGATTGATTTATTTCAGCTTCTATTTCTTTCATCACATTCCCAGTGGGTCAGAAGTTTACATACATTCAAATAGTATTTGGTAGCATTGCCTTAAATTGTGTAACTTGGGTCAAACGTTTCGGGTAGCCTTCCACAAGCTTCCCACAATAAGTTGGGTTAATTTTGGCCCATTCCTCCTGACAGAGCTGGTGTAACTGAGTCAGGTTTGTAGGCCTCCTTGATCGCACATACTTTTTCAGTTCTGCCCACACATTTTTTTATAGGATTGAGGTCAGGGCTTTGTGATGGCCACTCCAATACCTTGACTTTGTTATCCTTAAGCCATTTTGACACAACTTTGGAAGTTTGCTTGGGGTCATTGTCCATTTGGAAAACACATTTGCAATCAAGCTTTAACTTCCTGACTGGTGTCTTGAGATGTTGCTTCAATATATCCACACAATTTCCCTATCTCATGATGCCATCTATTTTATGAAGTGCACCAGTCCCTCCTGCAGTAAAGCACCGCCACAACATGATGCTGCCACCCCGTGCTTCATGGTTGGGATGGTGTTCTATGGCTTGCAAGCCTCCACCTTTTTCCTCCAAGCATAATGATGGTCATTATGGCCAAACAGTTCTATTTTTGTTTCATCAGACCAGAAGACATTTCTCCAAAAAGCACGATATTTGTCCCCATGTGCAGTTGCAAACCGTATTCTGGCTTTTTTATGGAGGTTTTGAAGCAGTGGCTTCTTCCTTGCTGAGCGGCCTTTCAGGTTATGTCGATATAGGACTCGTTTTACTGTGGATATAGATACTTTTGTACCTGTTTCTTCCAGGATCTTCACAAGGTCCTTTGCTGTTGTTCTGGGATTGATTTGCACTTTTCGCACCATAGTACATTCATCTCTAGGAGACAAAAAGCGTCTCCTTCTTGAGCGGTATGAAGGCTGCGTCATGGTGTTTATACTTGAGTACTATTGTTTGTACAGATGAACGTAGTACCTTCAGGTGTTTGGAAATTGCTCCCAAGGATGAACCAGACTTGTGGATGTCTACAAATTATTTTTTTCTGAGGTATTGGCTGATTTCTTTTGATTTTCCCATGATGTCAAGCAAAGAGGCACTGAGTTTGAAGGTAGGCCTTGAAATACATCCACAGGTACACCTCCAATTGACTCAAATGATGTCAATTAGCCTTTCAGAATCTTCAAAAGCAATGGCATAATTTTCTGGACTTTTCCAAGCTGTTTAAAGGCACAGTGAACTTAATGTATGTAAACGTCTGACCAATTGGAATTGTGATACAGTGAATTATGTGAAATAATCTGTCTGTAAACAATTGTTGGAAAAATTACTTGTGTGATGCACAAAGTAGATGTCCTAACAGACTGTTCAAAACTATAGTTTGTTAAAAAATAAATTTTTGGAGTGGTTGAAAAATTAGTTTTAATGACTCCAACCTATGCATGTAAAATTCCGACTTCAACTCCATATATCGCCTCAAAGAAACCTCCGGTAGTTTGAAAACTTGTCATGATATTTCTGTCATGCTGCTTTGTTGACAACTCTAACCACCACATGTACTCAGCAAATCAGTGGCCAATGCTGGGATGTGCAATAGCTTATTTTGTGAATAAAGGAAAAACCTGCACTCACATAATTATTCTTTAAGTTCAGTTCTTTTAGCGGAGGTCAGAACACACTACATTTTACCAAAACATGTTCTGACTTCTCTTGCTCAAAAAATTATTTAAAACTTGAAGAATATTTTAGTTAGTGACAGATTTTCTTTTAGTCAAGTATATTCCGAATCCAGAACCCAAATACTTTTTGTGACTACAAACATTTGAGCTGAGCACACCACTTTCTCTTTCTACAATAACTAAATTTGCCCTCTTTATAAACAATGCCCTTTTTAGACACTTTTAGGAACGGTCAAGTTTACATAAACTTAGTGCACCCTCTTCGTAACAAAATGTTGTTTTGGGAAGAGAAAACTGTATTGAGATTAAATGCTTTACAGATGAGAAAATTATCAGAATGTCGGCCAACTTTCATCGTACTCCAACTTCTCCCACTTCCCGCCACTGGGCTTCCTCTCATCATCATATTTTGCGGCAAGAATACATTCTAAGGCTTCGGGTTTATACAGCATGTGAGAGATGTAGCACCTTCTATCTGTGGCGCCATTGTCCACCCCACCCCACCGCCATTGTTATTGTTTTTCTTTTGTTGACAAAGCGGAGGTGAGGAGTATTGCATTACATAACCCTGATTCTGCTCGTGGCTTGCGGGTATCAAGAATGATGTGGTTACCAAAGATTATCAGAGGGATTTTCAGGCTGAATTGATTAGGAATCCACTTCTAAACTGAGAAGTGATGCGACAGCATTGATTTGTTTTTTTTTTCACTTCTAAACGGAATATTCTCAATTAGAGGTAATTTAGCTAGCTTGCTAGCCTTGTTGGACCAGCTGGGTAAATTAGCTAGCTATAGCTAAAGTTACAGTCCTTTTTTGAACTCTTTAAGCCATCAGCTAAATCATATACTGTAGCTAACTTTTGGTATACTGCCCACACTGTCAATCGATTTCGCTAATGCCATTGTTGTAGTCACTGCTAGACTGGTAGCTACCTTCAGCAGAGTAAACATGTATGTTTGTTATATCTTTGACTGACATTAGCCAACATAATTAAGCTGGCTAATGTTACTCTTATTTGGCATCTCAATTTGGTAGCCATCCTTTCCAGCCTTGTCTGGAAAACACTCCACTCCACCAAAAATGGAATTGTCTATAAAGCTAACCTATTCTCTGTTTGTGTGTTGGTAGCAATGATGAATGTGTGTGTATACATTGTCTATGGTTGGTTAATTGGTTCTCAGCCAGTCTCAGCTGGCTAGCAATCTTGCTGCCAATTCAGTGATGCTATTTAGCGAATGGCAAGTTGACAATATTGAAATGACCATGTTAGGTATGCTTACCAAGCCAGTCTAATAGATATCAATACAATTAGTGGGGTGGTTATTTTGTGTATTGTTCTGTATTCTGTTGGCGGTGATACATAATCTGATTCCACCAACATGGGCTTTCAACCCCTAGCTTTGCATAAGGTGAAGGTAAATTGGACAACATTTTTACAAGCTGATGGCGAAGACAACAACATTTACAGTAAGCATGATAAAAACATAAATTGGGTAGTGGTTGTATGTTTTGTGATTTTGTTATGGAGATATAGGTGGTTAGGGGAGCCTGAGGACCACAGATTATCTTTCAGCTGTGTAATCAATTTAGTCTAACCCTCTTCTCTTTTTACCTTTTCTTTTTGAAAAACTGAGTTTATCTGGAGTCATTCCACACTACCCTGCTGAAAAATACCCCAAAGTGGGGGCATTTTGGATACACAATCCCGGGGGGAACGTACACACCTTGCGGTTATGGAGCTCGACAAGATTGAACAAAAGAAAACAAAAAGTCTATATACAGTGAGTACAAATGAGGTGCCACCAACCTTCTGTGGTAGAAAAGGTGTGTCACCCTGTTCCTGGAGAGCTACCCTCCTTTAGGTTTTCGCTCCAACCCAAGTTGTAACTAACATGGTTCAGTTTATAAACCAGTTAATTATGCTAGATTAAGGTAGGAGTGAAAACCTACAGGATGGTACCTCTCCAGTAACAGGGTTGGAGAGCTCTGATTTAGAACTACCATCAAATAAAAATAGATATTTTCTATCAATCTTTAAAATGTGTCTGCTCTTATGGATTCACATAAGATATTTATGTAAGCTGTACCGGTCTCTGTAGCATCAAATAGATGCTAGACATTCAGATATCCAATGAATGTTTGTTTATTTGTCAAATTCTAAACGACAGGGGAGTGTACACTATTTAATGCTAACTCAAGAGAACTGGGTATTCAATAACATTGTTATATGATAGAAGTAACATACAAAAACATTGTAGTTCAGTGTGTCCGAGTGGGTCTCAGGTGTAGAGACACACAAGTGCAGATAACTGTATCTACATATTGTTATACCAGATAATGTGATTTACCCAAAGATTTTCTTGTCTATTCAAATCTTCTCTCATTGATCGAGACAGATGGGTGTCCACCCCAAAGTGCTGTATGTCATGATGACAGAGACCAGTTTCGATCAATGAATGAGAAGACATTAAATAGACACAATTGCGGCAAACATATTGTTGGATAACTTTATGTATGGAGCAAAGAATAATGGGGCATTTTCTAAATTCAAACTGAACACTGACATTTTATGAGACTCCTGTTCCACTGAATGGAGGACAAAGTGGGCATCGCTAAGGTTGGTTGAAAATTCTCTGTGCTTCACTGAACAGTACATACCCTGTAACTCCCAGTATTGGATACAAAAAATCTTTGGTTAAATCCCATTATCTGGTGTAACAATCTGTAGTTCAGAGAACCTCACCCACTGTAACACAGTAGTATGTTAGCCATCACTACAAAATATGTGTTTCAGGAGATCAACTGAAGTTAGCTAGGTGGCTTTCAGGAAAAATAACTTAGATAGGCACCGTATTTGTCATCTGCGCTCTTGGTGCTGGCATCAGCTGTAGCTGAGCTTCTAACATTAGCTAAATATAACTCTTTGTTTGGAATCCTCTTTGCAATAGATGCTCAATCATCAAATTCGTGTTGATGAGAGGAATCACATGAAGCCATTGCGTCTGGTCAGTTCTTTCAGTTTTGCCCAAACGATCGTTGTTAGTGTCCGCCTCCTTTTCAAAAAAGACAGCCTTTCAGGGAGGGACGGGGGGGTCAGAGCATGAAGCACCACCACAAGTTGGAGTCTTTCAGATTGGAAAAAAACATGTCTGCTTGTAGCAATGAATCCAACGATTGGAACATCACTGAACAACTTCCAATGGCTCTATCGAACAAAGACAACCATATCTACACCCACAACAATGTATTGTGCGATCAACATAGTATAGATCGTTCGCGGAATGCCACAAAGCAGGACTACATACATTTTTTTACCTCGCCCCCCCATCAATACACTGGAAGCAGTCATAGGTTGTGGGCACCGTTTGTCACGGTTAAAGTGCATTTAATGAATTAGTGCTGTGTTGTCTAGTGGCTTTGCTGGTCTGCATAAAACAAAATTGGTTGAGTATACCCCACTAAGATTTACATGCTAAAATCGCCACTGGATGGATCACTCTCCCTGCATCTTTTCGTAAGAAGGAGCGGGGCTCTCTTTCTGACAAGCCTTCAGGCCCTATCTATTCTAAGCAGCCATCCTGGAAGCAGCAACTCAACTCAGTTTACAGCACGGTGTCTGGTTAGACTGTAAACTGTCCTTCCAGACTCACATTAAGCATCTCCAATCCAAAATTAAATCTACAATCAGCTTCCTATTTAGCAACAAAGCATCCTTCACTCATGCTGCCAAACATACCCTCGTAAAACGGACTATCCTACCAATCCTCGACTTTGCCGATGTCATTTACAAAATAGCCTCCAACACTCTACTCAGCAAATTGGATGTAGTCTATCACATTGCCATCTGTTTTGTCATCAAAGCCCCATATACTACCCACCACTGCAACCTGAATGCTCTCGTTGGCTGGTCCTCGCTTCCTATTCGTCGCCAAACCCACTGGCTCCAGGTCATCTAGAAGTCTTTGCTAGGTTAAGCTCCGCCTTATCTCAGCTTACTGGTCACCATTGCAGCACCCACCCGTAGCACGCGCACGGGCAGGTATATTTCATTGGTCACCCCCAAAGCCAACTCCTCCTTTGGCCGCTTTCCATCCAGTTCTCTGCTGCCAATGACGGGAACGAATTGCAAAAATCACTGAAGTTGGAGACATATCTCCCTCACTAACTTTAAGCATCACCTGTCAGAGCAGGTCATTGCAGCTGTACATCGTCCATCTGTAAATAGCCCACCCAACTACCTCATCCCCATATTGTTATTATTATTTTTTGATCCTTTGCACACCAGTATCTCTACTTGCACATTCATCTTCTGCACATCTCTCACTCCAGTGTTTAATAGCTAAATTGTAATTATTTCACCATTATGGCCTATTTATTACATTACCTCCCTAATCTTACTACATTTGCACACACTGTATATAGACTTTTTTCTAATGTGTTATTGACTGTATGTTTGTTTATGCCATGTGGAACTCTGTGTTGTTTGTGTCACACTGTTTTGCTCTATCTTGGCCAGGTCGCAGTGGTAAATGAGAACTTGTTCTCAACTGGCCTAAATAAAGATGAAATAAAAATACATACGCATGCATCACTTTTCATTTCAAAAATATATATTTTTCATTTTGCCAATTTTTTCCTTTCACATCACCAATTTCGACTATTTTGTGTATGTCCATTACATGAAATACAAATAAAAATGTATTTAAATTACAGGTTGTAATGTAACAAAATAGGAAAAATTCCAAGGGGGATGAATAATTTTGCAAGGCACTGTAACCTGTTGTGGGCAGTAACTGCCTTGTTGATTCCCTATACCGTACTTGATAAAGACTCATGATTGCATAAATCAAAATTGTGCATTTAGTGATTAGGCACTTGGTAGTTTTAAACAATGCGTTTCTGTTTATTACAGATTCATAAGCTACGTATAAATAATTTGTTACCAAACATAATCAAGTAATAACTAAAACTTACAGTGCATTCGGAAAGTATTCAGATCCCATTCACTTTTTCCACATTTTTTACATTACAACCTAAAAGGAATTTTAAAAAAATCCCTCATCAATCTACACACAATACCTCATAATGACAAAACAAAAACCGTTTATTTATATTTGCAAATAATTGAGCTAACGTGCATCCTATTTCCATTGATCACCGTTGAGATGTTTCTACAACTTGATTGGAGTCCAATTGTGGTAAATTCAATTGATTGAACATAATTTGGAAAGGCACACACCTGTCTATATAAGGTCCCTTACTTGACAATGTATGTCAGAGCAGAAACCACGCCATGAGGTCGAAGAAGTTACCCGTAGCGCTCCGAGACAGGATTGTGTAGAGACACAGATCTGGGGAAGGGTACCAAAAAATAGCTGCAGCATTGAAAGTCCCAAAAAACACAGTGGCCTCCATCATTCTTAAATGGAAGAAGTTTAGAACCGCGAAGATTCTTCGTAGAGCTGTCCACCCGGCCAAACTGAGCAATCGATGGAGAAGGGCCTTGGTCACTCTGACAGAGCTCCAGAGTTCCTCCGTGGAGATTGGAGACCTTTCCTGAAGGACAACCATCTCTGCAGCACTCCACCAATCAGGCCTTTATTGTCGTGTGGCCAGATGGAAGCCACTCCTCAGTAAAAGGCAAATGACAGCCCGCTTGGAGTTTGCCAAAAGGCACCTAAAGGACTCTCAGACCATGAGAAACAAGATTCTGTGGTATGATGAAACCAAGATTTAATTATTTGGTCTGAATGCCAATCCTCACGCCTGGAAGAAACCTGGCACCATCCCTATGGTGAAGCATGGTGGTGGCAGCATCATGCTGTGGAGATGTTTTTCAGCAGCAGGGACAGGGAGACTAGTCAGGATTGAGGGAAAGATGAACGGAACAAAGTACAGAGAGATCCTTGATGAAATCCTGCTCCAGAATGCTCAGGACCTTAGACAGGGGCAAAGGTTTACCTTCCAACAGGACAATAATCCTAAGCACACAGCTAAGACAACTCAGGAATGGCTTCGGGACAAGTCTCTGAATGTCCTTGAGTGGCCAAGCCAGAGCCCAGACTTGATCCCGATCAAACATCTCTGGAGAGACCTAAAAATATCTGTGCAGCGAAGCTCCCCGTCCAACCGGACAGAGCTTGAGAGGATCTGCAGAGAAGAATGGGAGAAACTCCCCAAATACAGGTGTGCCAAGCTTGTAGCATCATACTCAAGAAGACTCAAGGCTGGTATCGCTGGCAAAGGTGCTTCAACAAAGTACTGAGTAAAGGGTCTGAATGCTTAAATACATTTGCAAACATAAAAAAAACAGTTTTTGCTTTGCCATTACATGTGTAGTTTGATTATGATTTTTTTTTTTTTTTTTTCCTTTAAACCATTTTATAATAAGGCTGTAACATAACAACAATGTGGAAAAAGGGAAGTAGTCTGAATACTTTCCGAATGCACTATACACCCCACAAGGAGTCCACATGGCCATTGCATTCCAAACACATTTCACTGATACACCACATGATGGAGCCCTAGTGATACATGTGGAATGTAAAACAGTGGTAAGATAGTGATGGGTCATTCCTTGTTCCCAGGGAGCTATAACCATTTCAGCCACATTGCCTTGGCCATAAACCCATCATAAAAATAACAATAATTACACACAGATTAACTACACTGAGATTGATATGAATGTGCTTTTAGAACCCATTTCAGGTGCCAGTGAAGTGGAAGATGAGGAAGAACTAGGCTTTTTGACCACTGTGAGCGATATTGACCTGTTGAAAACACTGAACTATCTGTTCAAACAAAATATTCTGTAGAAAAATCTTCCATACCTACAAGGTACCAAACTGTACCATGGGAATTTATATGTGTACCTTTGATATTGTTGTACCCCAGGGTAAAACATTGTACCCTAAGCATGCTCTTATTTTTTGGTGTTAATACAGAACCTATTGGCACTGCAGAAACCTCAATGCACTCACAATCAAATGTTCAAATCCCCAAAGGTATACTCTACATCAAGTGTCCTTGAGCACTGCTAGTTTTACATTGGATCAAAAGTGCAGAAATACATTCTTGCCAGTTAGTGTGTGGCCATATATCTTTAATGCTCACAGATCTGGTGGTGCAGCTGCACGGTAGCAGGCTATTTCAGGTTGCTAGTGACCAAGAGGTTATAAGTTCAAGTTTAATTTAAGGCTGTGACAATTGTGTTCACAGTACAAAATTATAGTCGATTTTTACAAGTAATTGAAATCAGAACACAGTAGCGTTCTTTCATTTTATAGAATAAATACCTTTGAGTTGTTGTATATATTTACTTATTTTTGGCAATAAATATATAGCCAATCTCCAATATGTCCATAGACCTTGTAGCTCAGCAGGAACTTCAGGTAACTAGCAACCAAGAGGTTGTCAGTTCATAATCACAAGTGAGGTTGAGTTCCAAGTAATCAGCATACAGCAGCATACTGACCATTAACACCCTAATTTAGCTGTAAAAATAGAGTAACTTGCTGTAGATTTTCCGTATTTTCACCTCAACGAGACAAAAATCTCCATGACACAGTGTTCTGAGAACCTCCTAAAAACGTTATTGAGGAAGTCCCTGGAATAAACCAAGAACTAGACAAAACCTGCAGGGGACCATGACTGTTTCATGGTTTCACATGTTGAAATTTTGCATCCCTATGTTGTCACATTTATTTTCCATTAATTTCACAAGATCATGTTCTCACGTGCTCAAATGTTGTCACGTGTACTTTTATGGTATCAGCTACTTCACGTCGTCACTTTAATTCACACGTTGTCACATGTTATCATGTTAACTTCTCATTAGTTCACATGAGGTCCCACAAGATCATGTGATCACCTGTGAAATGTATGTGTTTGTTCCATAAGGGTGCCCTTCCAGTCTCCAAAGTGCCCTTTCGGTGGTGGTATAATTTCACAAAAATTCTATATATTTTTTACACATGTTTTATCATTGTTGTCCTGAACCCACTGCCCACAAGTCATAGTTCAATTCTAGTCTATGATTCAGAATCAAAAAGTTGTGCATCTTGATTGTTGGCCAATGACCAGTCATCAGACTTGGCGCACAAAGGCGAGTGTGCATATCCAGATTAGTGAACAGTTTTGCCTGGCAAAAAACAGAGTAGGCTTACATTTATCATCCATATAAAATACAGTTTAGCAATCTACTACTGACTCATTTTCCCCAGAACAATAGGTTACACTCAAAAAAATGTTGGGTGAAAAACAACCCATTGATTTCTTTGAGTTGGGTTGTTGATGCTGTGTTATTGGGCTATAATCCACCAGGTCAGAAGACTGGAGGTGTGGCTTAGTAAGGGTGCAGCGTTCAGATAGTTATTGAGAGTAAATATAATTCCAGTTAATCTGTGCTGTTGTATTGTCAACACATGATAAGGTAGAGCACTAACACTTTTGTAGCTTTAATAAGGCTTACACTAGATTATGAGTTCCTTTAAAGCATATGCATATTCCAAAATTAGTATAGTTCCCATTCCTGTTAATGTTCTGTTTGTACAGTATAAATAAAAAGGTCCTTTCAATATTTTTGCACATTACATATTTTAAAACACAGTTAACAGTTTTTATTTAAATATATTATAACAAAGTGTTAACTAGTGATGTTACATTTGATACTGGAGCTCCGATGCATGTGTCGAAATCGCTAAGCAGTTTACTTCGAAGCAGTGTGCTTGTATCACTTCAGAAGCGCATGATCAATGAACGTGATCAATGAAGTCCGAAGCTTTGTTTTGTCTAACAACCACCTGATTGGTTTGGCATTAGTTTCCGTAGAAGACAAAAAGGCAACCCTGCGCACGCACTACGACTTCTTCTAAGAAGGTGGGTGCAGACAAAACATGCTGTCTGATCCTGCAACCTCCACTACAAGTAGGCCGTATGATTTTGCTTGCTCTGAACATGATAGGCCTATATGCCTAGTTAATATTGACTGCTATCATGAATGACTTTTAGCTCCAAATGCAGATGTAAAACGCAGTTTATGTCTGTAGCCTGTCTTGCCTTTTGACAATATGGCTGTAATGACCTCCTACATTTGCGCAGAGATTGTGCGTGCATGTTCGCATTTGCGTGGGTTGCAAGTTTGGTACAACTACTTTTTGAGGGTCGCGGGTCAAAAAATAAGAAGCTTTGGATCCATGATAGTGGCAGTACATGGAGATTGGTATTGAATGCCTTACCCATGCTACTCACTGGTGAACAGACTGTCCATGGTTTCCTGTGCCTTCTGGTTGGCTGCTGCATCTTCAGCTGACACGTGGAATAAGAATTCATGCCTTAAGGTTAATGGAGTTAGCAGTTTGACAACAGGAGGACAAAACACTTATAGCCTACAGCCCCACATGGATCTGTGGGTTTCTCTCCCTTATTGCATCTCTCCAGAGTAAGGGTCCCAGTGAGCCGGTCCCATCCTACAGCTCCAGCTTCATCAGTAGGCCATACTGCTGAAGCTGCACCCCCAGAGTGGGGTGAGGGAAGAGAGCCGAGAGGAGAGCCATAACACTAAAACCACATGATTTAAGAGAGAGACATGTAACTTTACAACATGAGATGCTGCTGAATAAGGGAGAAAGCCATAACATAAAACTGAGGATTGGTGGAGTGAAGAGACACAGCAGATGGAGCATTAAAAGAGTGAGTGCAAAAGGAGAGGAGACATAACATCACAACAACTGAGGGTTCAAGAAAGGGGCAGGAGCCTAATAACCACAAATGACAGGGTGAGAGAGAAGATGACACAGTACAACAAAAACCTCACTAGCTGGGGCAGAGACAAGGGCAATAATAGCCACTGCATTTAAAGCAAAGAGAGATGAAGGTAGTCCCAACATGATCAAAAAGGATACTACAACAACCGAAACATTAACATCTTGAGAAATCAAAGACCGACACAACAGAGCAATGAAATAGAAAACACAGCAAAGCCAGAATGTTATTTCTTGTTATTTCTTACATTAGTACCCCAGGTCATCTTAGGTTTCATTACATACAGTCGAGAAGAACTACTGACTATAAGAGCAGCGTCAACTCACCATCAGTACAACCAAGAATATGACTTTCGCGAAGCGGATCCTGTGTTCTGCCTTTCACCCAGGACAACGGAATGGATCCCAGCCGGCGACCCCAAAAAACGACTTCGTAAAAGAGGGAAACGTAGCGGTCTTCTGGTCAGACTCCGGAGACGGGCACATCGTGCACCACTCCCCAGTATACTTCTCGCCAATGTCCAGTCTCTTGACAACAAGGTTGATGAAATCCGAGCAAGGGTAGCATTCCAGAGGGACATCAGAGACTGTAACGTTCTTTGCTTCACAGAAACATGGCTCACTGGAGAGACGCTATCGGAGCCGGTGCAGCCAGCTGGTTTCTCCACGCATCGCGCCGACAGAAACAAACATCTTTCTGGTAAGAAGAGGGGTGGGGGCGTATGCCTTATGGCTAACGAGACTTGGTGTGGTCACAAAAGCATACAGGAACTCAAGTCCTTCTGTTCACCTGATTTAGAATTCCTCACAATCAAATGTCGACCGCATTATCTACCAAGGGAATTCTCTTCGATTATAATCACAGCCGTATATATTCCCCCCCAAGCAGACACATCGATGGCTCTGAACGAACTTTATTTGACTCTTTGCAAACTGGAATCCATACATCCTGAGGCTGCATTCATTGTAGATGTGGATTTTAACAAGGCTAATCTGAAAACAAGACTCCCTAAATTGTATCAGCATATCGATTGCGCAACCAGGGCTGGCAAAACCTTGGATCACTGCTATTCTAACTTCCGTGATGCACATAAGGCCCTGCCCCGCCCTCCTTTCGGAAAAGCTGACCACGACTCCATTTTGTTGATCCCTGCCTACAGACAGAAACTAAAACAAGAAGCTCCCACACTGAGGTCTGTTCAACGCTGGTCCGACCAATCTGATTCCACACTCCAAGACTGCTTCCATCACGTGGACTGGGATATGTTTCGTATTGCGTCAGACAACAACATTGACGAATACGTTGATTCAGTGTGTGAGTTCATTAGAACGTGCGTTGAAGATGCCGTTGCCATAGCAACGATTAAAACATTCCCATACCAGAAACCGTGGATTGATGGCAGCATTCGCGTGAAACTGAAAGCGTGAACCACTGCTTATAATCAGGGCAAGGTGACCGGAAACATGACCGAATACAAACAGTGTAGCTATTCCCTCCGCAAGGCAATCAAACAAGCTAAGCGTCAGTATAGAGACAAAGTAGAATCTCAATTCAACGGCTCAGACACAAGAGGTATGTGGCAGGGTCTACAGTCAATCACGGATTACAAAAATAAAACCAGCCCCGTCACGGACCAGGATGTCTTGCTCCCAGGCAGACTAAATAACTTTTTCGCCCGCTTTGAGGACAATACAGTGCCACTGACACGGCCTGCATCCAAAACATGCGGCCCCTCCTTCACTGCAGCCGAGGTGAGTAAAACATTTAAACGTGTTAACCCTCGTAAAGGCTGCAGGCCCAGACGGCATCCCCAGCCGTGCCCTCAGAGCATGCGCAGACCAGCTGGCTGGTGTGTTTACGGACATATTCAATCAATCCCTATCCCAGTCTGCTGTTCCCACATGCTTCAAGAGGGCCACCATTGTTCCTGTTCCCAAGAAAGCTAAGGTAACTGACCTAAACGACTACCGCCCCGTAGCACTCACTTCTGTCATCATGAAGTGCTTTGAGAGACTAGTCAAGGACCATATCACCTCCACCCTACCTGACACCCTAGACCCACTCCAATTTGCTTACCGCCCAAATAGGTCCACAGACGATGCAATCTCAACCACACTGCACACTGCCCTAACCCATCTGGACAAGAGGAATACCTATGTGAGAATGCTGTTCATCGACTACAGCTCGGCATTTAACACCATAGTACCCTCCAAACACCATTGTACCCACCCTGGGTCTCGACCCCGCCCTGTGCAACTGGGTACTGGACTTCCTGACGGGCCGCCCCCAGGTGGTGAGGCACGCCTCCAACTCAATCATCAAGTTTGCAGACGACACAACAGTGGTAGGCTTGATTACCAACAACGACAAGACGGCCTACAGGAAGGAGGTGAGGGCCCTCGGAGTGTGGTCTCAGGAAAATAACCTCACACTCAACGTCAACAAAACTAAGGAGATGATTGTGGACTTCAGGAAACAGCAGAGGGAACACCCCCCTATCCAAATCGATGGAACAGTAGTGGAGAGGGTAGCAAGTTTTAAGTTCCTCGGCATACACATCACAGACAAACTGAATTGGTCCACCCACACAGACAGCATTGTGAAGAAGGCGCAGCAGCGCCTCTTCAACCTCAGGAGGCTGAAGAAATTTGGCTTGTCACCAAAAGCACTCACAAACTTCTACAATCGAGAGCATCCTGGCGGGCTGTATCTCGGCCTGGTACGGCAACTGCTCCTCCCACAACCGTAAGGCTCTCCAGAGGGTAGTGAGGTCTGCACAACGCAATACCGGGGGCAAACTACCTGCCCTCCAGGACACCTACACCACCCGATGTTACAGGAAGGCCATAAAGATCATCAAGGACAACAACCACCCGAGCCACTGCCTGTTCACCCCGCTATCATCCAGAAGGCGAGGTCAGTACAGGTGCATCAAAGCTGGGACCCGAGAGACTGAAAAACAGCTTCTATCTCAAGGCCAACAGACTGTTAAACAGCCACCACTAACATTGAGTGGCTGCTGCCAACACACTGACTCAACTCCAGCCACTTGGGTCCTTCTGTAGCTCAGTTGGTAGAGCATGGCGCTTGTAACGCCAGGGTAGTGGGTTCGATCCCCGGGACCACCCATACGTAGAATGTATGCACACATGACTGTAAGTCGCTTTGGATAAAAGCGTCTGCTAAATGGCATATATTATTATTATTATTTATATTACTTTAATAATGGGAATTGATGGGAAATGATGTAAAATATATCACTAGCCACTTTAAACAATGCTACCTAATATAATGTTTACATACCCTACATTATTCATCTCATATGTATACGTATATACTGTACTCTATATCATCTACTGCATCTTTATGTAATACATGTATCACTAGCCACTTTAACTATGCCACTTTGTTTACATACTCATCTCATATGTATATACTGTGCTCAATACCATCTACTGTATCTTGCCTATGCCGCTCTGTACCATCACTCATTCATATATCTTTATGTACATATTCTTTATCCCCTTACACTTGTGTGTATACGACAGTAGTTTTGGAATTGTTAGTTAGAGTACTTGTTGGTTATTACTGCATTGTCGGAACTAGAAGCACAAGCCTTTCGCTACACTCGCATTAACATCTGCTAACCATGTGTATGTGACAAATAACATTAGATTTGATTTGATATCAACATGAAGAGAAAGCACAGTCAGAACACAAACAGCAACAACATAAACAGAGGTCACAGTGAGAGATTTGTCTCGGTCTATAGTAGCTCATGTTCTGCAAAGGCCGGGTGTCAGGTGTTAATGCTACTCAAGCCCTTAAACCGTTAATTTCATTAATAACTTCACTGCTAATGATGCTGATTCATCTGACTGATGTCATTAAATGAAACCCTGTGTCTATGAAAGTCACCCAGTAAAATACTATTTGATTAAAAATCAAAACGTTTTTGGTTTAAATATACTTAAGTATCGAAAGTAAATGTAATTGCCAAAATATCCTTAATGTATTGAAACTAAAAGTAAATCGTTTCACATTCCTTATATTAAGCAAACCAAACGGCATGATATTCTTGTTTTTTTTATTTATTTACGGATAGCCAGAAGCACACTCCAACACTCAGACATAATTTAAAAACTAAGCATTTGCGTTTAGGGTGTCCGCCAGATCAGAGGTAGTAGGGATGACCAGGGATGTTCTCTTGATACTGTAAGTGCGTGGATTGGACCGTTTTCCTGTCCTGCTAAGCATTCAAACTGTATCGAGTACTTTTGGGTGTCAGGGAAAATGTATGGAGAGAAAAGTACATTATTTTCTTTAGGGATGTAGTGAAGTAAAAGTAGTCAAAAATATCAATAGTAATGTAAAGTAAAGTACAGATACCACAAAAAACTATTTAAGTAGTACTTAGTGTTTTTTTAAGGTACTTTACACCACTGACTTGAAGTCAGAGTAGATTTAATTTCTTCCCAGTATGGGACCTCCTGTGTGCACACACTAAAACATAGAATTACAAATACAATAGAATCCCTATTAATTCAATAAGATCTTTATTTATTTTACCTTTATTTAACTAGGCGAGTCAGTTAAGAACACATTCTTATTTTCAATGACGGTCTAGGAACAGTGGGTTAACTGCCTTGTTCAGAGGTAGAATGACAGATTTTTACCTTGTCAGCTCTGGGATTTGATCTTCCAACCTTTCAGTTACTAGTTCAAAGCTCTAACCACTAGGATACCTGTCGCGTGAACATTTCTGTGGGCCTAGTAGTAAAGATTTGTCATTTCACTTTTAAAATGTTTTACCTTTTATTGGTGCATAGACTCAACCAAACAAGATGTTTTTCATCTGATTGTCAAACAATCACTTCAAAGGGCTCCTTTACTAGACTACTCGCACATGCTCATTCACACGCAACATATTTACAGCCTCCAAACAGTAGTGAATGGACAGATACATCCACTACACAAAACACCACAAAGCGTCTCAGTGTCAGCCATTTATCTCTGCCTTGGCAAAATGTCTGTGTTCTCATCGAACCACATCACATTTTGGAGTGTATACTATACTGCTTGTTTTCAAGTCCATTCGCTAATTTTTCATGTGTTTGACATGCGGTAACCTAATGATAAATGGTGTAATAGCCTACAGTTTTCTTGACATTTTATTTTAATTATTGTGATAGTGTCATGTTTTACTGGTATGGCCTACCGACACTATTTATTTTGCCGGGATGCCGTAACAGACCATACAGCCTTACCTTCACCCAAGCCTCAAGTTGAAAAAACAGTTAAATCCTTTAGGTTTGACAAACTGTTTTTGAGTCTTGCATCCAACATCAGTTGGCTGAAGAATATTTTATGAATTCCAAAATAAAATGTCTCAAGACATCGCACTATTTTACATTAGTGTCTTGAGATGTCTTGAAACACACAAAATATCTTGAGTGTCTTGAGACAAAGTCTCAATTGCATGTCTCAAGACATCTGAAGACATCTCAAACCCTCATGACTGAAAGCAATATTAACAGATTAAAAAAATGTGATGTTGTACAAGTGAAAAATGTATATTTACCAAGACTCCACACCTCCAATATGGACAAAACAATAATGTCAAAATCTGAGATTGTCTCCAAGATCCTGGAACAATGAAAGCAATCAAATAAAAGATGTCAAGTCAAGCGATAGTTTCCTATTATTTAGTCCTTTTCATGTTACCGCAGTCACAAAGTCATAAACCCAACCTATTTCCAAAATGTATCTTACTAAAATGTGATTTTAAACCTAACCCTAACATTAACCCTAACCTTAATCATATTGCTAACCGTATGCCTAACCTTAAATTACGACCATAAAGCAATTTTTTGATTCCGTAATTTTTTCCCGACTTAGCTAACTTTTTGTGGCTGTGGTAACTAGTGGAAATGGCAGACAGCCCCCTCTTACTTTTTGAGGTCCTGTATGTCTGGGCAGTAGTCAGGCAGCGGGTGCAATCCCCCACCATATGAGGTGCACCCATCCAACTGGCCAGAGTCGTTGCCAGGTAACCGACTGGTCCCAGGAACTTCATGTAGGTTGTATATCTGTGGCTCAGTTGGTAGAGCATGGCGCTTGTAACGCCAGGGTAGTGGGTTCGATTCCCGGGACCACCCATATGTAGAATGTATGCACACATGACTGTAAGTCACTTTGGATAAAAGCGTCAGCTAAATGGCATATATAAGTTCTGTCCCGGGCTAACAGGATAAAGAGGGGTCAAAGACGTGTTTGAAAACATGTCTCACGCCAACTTCTCTCATCTACCGATGTATGTCGAATGCTTTGCTTCAAAATAACATCTGTACATCGGACATGGATGGGCTGAGTCAAAGTGTTTTAGCATTGTATAAGATATCAAATGTTTTCCTTTTTGCAACGCCTGATTGTTAAAAATAAAACGCAGTTGCAGCCTTTGCATCAGACAGAAATCAGCACCAGACATCTGTGACATGGACCATTGCTCCCATGGTGGTCATTTAATTATTTCACTGTTGCTGAATAACAAGTAACAGGATGCAACAACTTAACTTCACACTTCCAGCCAGAAGAGGGCGATATGGTACCTAATCTTTCCTGTGATGTAAACAACGACAGCTTATCGAGGGTAAACCAATCAGCGAAACTGAATGTTTTTTTTTAACAGATGAGCTTCACTTTCACGACCAGCTTCAGGGTGACAGAAACCGAACCTCACCTCTCGTGCTACATTTGTGAGATCACATGAGTACATGGTAGTTGGGTAGTAGTAGGGCACGGTTTAACACTACTGCTGATCAAGGGCTTTGTTCAGCTTCCAGCCACAACATGGGCTAGTATTTTGTACCCTGGTCATGTTTAAATATGCCACTCAAATATCTTTCATATGTTGTTCTTGTTCTTTTAGTAAAGCGACAAAGTAAGCATTCCCAGTAACATTTATGGATTTGTGTGAAACTATGAATTGCATTCTCCACAAGGAGAAAAAAAGCTAACCCAGCAGGCATGGGGAAGCAGCAGAGGGAATGGTCCAATTCATTATTTATCGTCAACTGCAACGTCTACAGCCGAAAGACATTCCTTCATGTGCAGACAGAGGTAAGCAAGGTTTGCCTCCCAAAACCCGAGTTTCTTGTGCAACACTCAGAACTCAAAGGGATGACAGTTCTGAGGAGTCCAACAGTCAGGGCTGACTTGAGCACAGGGTGTCAATTATGTGGCACAGGGAGGGGGTGACAAAGAGACAGGAATGACACATCCGTCTGTACCAGGACTGTCTTAAAGCAGGGGTGTAAAACCGCCAGCCCTCAAAGGACACCAATATGTCAGCACATTAAAGACCTTTCACAGAAACATTATCAGAATATCAGAATATTCCCAAAAATGAAAAGTGATCAGCAACACCTCTCACAAAGACGTGGGCAATGTTTAGTAAGACACCTGCAGTAGATTTATTTGAGAGGCACAACAGTTCTGTGAGTTGGCCAGAGTTTTGTTTGTGTTGAAATGCCAAAGATTGAAACAGGTGTTGGAGCTGCAGAGTAAATTATTAATGTTCTGAGACTGGTGAGGGAACACAAGATATCCTCAGTGAGACAGTAGAGAAACGGGGGTGATGCTGCATGGCTCTGGTTCAAAGTCAGCCAAGCCCAGCACTGCTGCGAACCCCAAAGCTGTTCCTGCCTTGCTACAGTTATTACATCTGCCATCCTCTTCCCAAAGTGGCCAGGTGTGCTTATAATGAGAACACATACCCGAGTGGCGCAGCAGTCTATGACTGCATCTCAGTGCTAGAGGCGTCACTACAGACCCTGGTTTGATTCCAGGCTGTATCACAACCGGATGTGATTGGGAGTCCCACAGGGCGGCGCACAATTGGCCCGGCGTTGTCCGGGTTAGGGTTTGGCCGGGCAAGGCCGTCATTGTGAATAAGACTTTGTTCTTAAAATAACTGACTTGCCTAGTTAAATAAAAGGTACAAATAATAATAATACTGAGCCAAAGATGGGGGCTCTCTTTTGGACAGTGTCAGCCCTGGTTCGTTATGTATATTTGTTGAAGCTTTAGGGTGACGTATTCTATCCGCTTAAAAGTCATCGTCAAAAAATACATGTTCAACTGGGTCTGTGTGACCAAACATCATGAGCCCACCAACTAACATTTGAGATGCTGCTGCATTGTCTCATTCTCTGAGTGATGCAAGGATTGCTCAGTAATATATTCTCCAAAGATTGCTTTGGGGGTAAAAGACCAATCCATGCTCTATAATAGAAGGAAACAAGCTTGAAAGAAGGCAGGCTATTGCATTACCCGGTCTGCAGGATTCAGGGTTGTGGGTGGGGAGTAAGGAGACTCAAAGGAGACGGTCAAAAAGTAAGAGAATAAGTGTAGCGAAATGAGATTAAGCACCTTGATTAAAGTACAATATTTGGGGTTTTGGCAAACATTTGTTAATACTTTTCTAGATGGTGAACAAGGTCAGTGCAGGTGTTCCCTAAGCTACAGTCAAATGAGGAAACAAAACAATACTTTTTTAAAGAAGGGCCTCCATAGTAATAAAGGTGGTTTCAGACCACGCTCATGTGACAAGTAACCTTTTTTTTTTTTTTAAGTATTTTCTTTATATTGATAGAACAAGAAAGAGTCACATTAACCCTCTGTCCCACCCACCCTCCCCCCGCATACACTCAGTCATGAAATTAACCAAACAAAAGAGAAAAGAGCAGGATGCTCATGGGAGCGCACCTGTTTTCAGACAGCACAGGTGCTCTTTCACTCGCTCATATTTCGCTCTCTTCAGGAATAATTGTGTATGGCTATCCAAAAGGCCACAGTGGTACCACATGGAAGTTGGTCCCCACCATCAGCAGACAGAAAGTACTCTCTCTGATCAACATACACATTTATGCGTAAAATTGAAGTATTTTACTATAATAGAATAGCTTTACCACATTAATAGTTTACCACATCAGTCACCTGCTTCATTAATAAGTGCATCAATGACGTCATCCCCACAGTAACCATACTCACATATCTCAACCAGAAGACATGGACCACAGGCAACATCTGCACTGGCTACAGCTGCCGATTTTCACACTAATCCAGATGCTTATAAAAAATCCAGCTATGCCCTCCGATGAACCATCAAACAGACAAAGCTTGAAACCTACTACACCAGCTCTGACAATTGTCGCATGTGAAAGTGCTTGCAAACTATCATGGATTGCAAACAGAAATCCATATGCGAGCTGCCCAGTGACGTGAGCCTATGAGAACAGCTAAATGCCTTCTATGCTCACTTTGAGGCAAACAAGACTGACCCATGCATGAGAGCACCAGCTGTTCCGGACGACTGTGATCTCGCTTTCCATAGCTGATGTGAGTAAGACCAACTTCTTTGGGATTGGTGTCCCATTAATGGGATGGTTAAGCTAACATAGGCTAATGTGATTAGCATGAGGTTGTAAGTAACAAGAACATTTCCCAGGACATAGACATATCTGATATTGTCAGAAAGCTACAATTATTGTTAATCTAACGACACTGTCCAATTTACGGTAGCTATTACAGTGAAATAATACCATTCAATTGTTTGTGGAGAGTGAACAATTTGGAACATGAAAAGTTATTAATAAACAAAATAGGCACATTTGGGCAGTCTTGATACAACAGCTTGAACAGAAATGCAATGGTTCATTGGATCAGTCTAAAACGTTGTACATACACTGCTGCCTTCTAGTGGCCAAAATCTAAATTGCGAGTCACATATTGTCTCAATTACCTCAAGTACCTCAAGTACCTCGTACCACTCTGCTTTGACTCGGTACTGGTGCTCCTTGTATATAGCCTCGTAATTATCATTTTGTGTTACTATTTCCTTATTTTTATTTAGCAAATGTTTCTTACTTTTTAACTCTGCATTGTTGGGTTCATAAGTAAGGATTTCACAGTAAAGTTTACACCGGTTGTATTCAGTGCATGTGACAAATAAAATGTGATTTGAATCTCGGTACTTCAATGACACGGACCTTTCCTAGTCCAGACATCAGGGTTCACTTCCTATGAAGCGCTGGGCAAAAAACACAATAAAAAAACTTTGGAAATCATGAAGGTGGTAAAAAGCTTGTTACTTTTGGGGCTCCAGAGTGGCGAAGCCGTCTAAGGTACTGCATCTCAGTGCTGGAGGCGTCACTACAGACTCTGGTTCAATTCCAGGATCGTGACTGGGAGTCCCATAGGGCAGCTCACAATTGGCCCAGGGTTTGGCCGGGCTAGGCCGTTATTGTAAATAATAATTTGTTCTTAGCTGACTTGCCTAGTGAATTAAAGGACAAATAAATTGTCTGTCCCTAAAAGACACAGTATACTGTACATCCTTTACAAATGGAGTATCTAAATGAACACAAAGTGTCAATCCCAATTTTATTTTTTTCCCCCTTTAAAGAACAGTATTGGGATAAAAATGACTAAACTCACAGAAGGCAAGCATGGCAGATCATGGTGTTTTCGGAGGGAGACAGCAGAGAAATGAAGCAGAAGTGTGAACGTTATTCTTTCTCAGTAAGCTCGCTCCATGCACAATTGCTTTTTAAAGCATGAGGACAAATGGTGTTTGACACTAATGTACTTTTAGAGCGCACTCGCCCACAGCATTAATCTCGTTTTTTTCATCATACACTGTGTTCAATCAAAAGGAAGCAAGGGCAAGGGGGGAACTGCATCCAGTTAGTGCAGGGTCATAGCTGTAAATACTCATCATGGGTTTGCCTCTGTATGTGCATGCGTGTGTGCCTAAACATGGAAGGTCACTAGCTATTAACGGGAAAATCCACTCAAAAAATATTTATAAATGTTTCATTAGTCAACTATTTTCAAGATATAGGAATTTTAAGAAGCAAAATGTCACTTGCCACATCATCATGATGTGGCAAAGTGACACTTTGTTTCGTGAAAGTCCAACATTTTGAAAACTTGAATGCTGACATGCAAAACATATTGGGTAAAAAATATTTTCCTTTATTTTCCTTTATGGAACTCTGCCTATTTTGTTTTTACTAAAAACAACTGAACACAATCAAGACCTTTACATTAACTTTCTGGAGTTTATTTAGAATAAATTGAATCCAGAATAATTATTCGCTCAGAGGAAAAAGCATGTAGAAATTACTAAAACAATAACTAGGATATTCCATCTAGGTTTTGCATGTGGCAAGTGGAGGAATTGGACCAAGACAGTTGCAGTTTCAGCAGAAAGGGATATTGGGAGATCGAGAACAGAGAACTAGTACAGTGTTTGGATAAACATCTGTGTGAGAGTTTGTGCTGAGAAAGAGAGAAAGGGACAGGAGGAGATGACAAGAAAATGGAGATAAATGGAAGAAAGGGGGATTCAGGAGAAAAGAAAAGACAAAGCGATTGATGGAAAGGGACAGAAGGAATGGTAGAGATGAAGAGAGACAGAAATAACAGATGCAAAATTATGGGACGAGTGCCGTTGGTGCTGTGAGAGACAGAAAAAAAGTTAGGGGGAAAGAGAGGAACGGAAAATCCTGGATAATAATTTCTGGTCTAAAGAGGTTAAAAAGATACAGCATGAATTTGAAGATATATTTGTATGAACCCTCACTGTATCAATACTTTGTGGTCAATGTCATTGGGGTCAAGGTCAAGTATTCAGACCCCTTGATTTTTTCCCAATTTTGTTACATTACACACTTATTCTAAAATTGATTCAATTGTTTTATTCCCCCTCATCAATCAACACACAATACCTCACAATGACATTGCAAAAACAGGTTTTCAGACACTTTTCCAAATGTATAAAATATTTTAAAGTCTGTCCAGAGATGTTCGATCGGGTTCAAGTCCGGGCTCTGGCTGGGCCACTCAATGACATTCAGAGATTTGTCCCGAAGCCACTCCTACATTGTCTTGACTGTGTGGCTGAGGTCTTTGTCCTGGTGGAGGGTGAACCTTCACCTCAGTCCATTCATCTTTCCCTTGATCCTGATTAGTCTAAAAGTCCCTGACACTGAATGCTTGGCATTCAGGCTAGTCTTTTAGGTGCCTTTTGGCAAACTCCAAGCGGCCTGTCATGTGCCTTTTACTGAGGAGTGGCTTCGGTCTGGCCACTCTTCCATAATGGCCTGATTGGTGAAGTGCTGCAGAGATGGTTGTCCTTCTGGAAGGTTCCACAAAGGAACTCTGGAGCTCTGTCAGAGTGACCATCCGGTTCTTGGTCACCTCTCTAACCAAGGCCCTTCTCCCACGATTGCTCAGTTTAGCTGGGTAGCCAGATAAAGGAAGTGGTTCCAAACTGTGTTCTTGGAGACCTTCAATGCTGCAGAACTGTTTTGGCACACTTCCCCAGATCTGTGCCTCGACACAATCCTGTCTCGGAGCTCGACATACAATTCCATTGACCTCATGGCTTGGTTTTTGCTTTGACATGCACGGTCAATTATGGGACCTTATACAGACAGGTGTGTGCCTTTCCAAATCATGTCCAATCTATTGAATTTACCACAGGTGGACTCCAATCAAGTTGTAGAAACATCTCAAGGATGATCAATGGAAACATGATTCACAGCTCTATTTCGAGTCTCAAAGCAAAGGGTCTGAATACTTATGCATACAGGTGTGCCAAGCTTGTAGCGTCATACCCAAGAAGACCTGAGGCTGTAATCACTGCCAAAGGTGCTTCAACAAAGCACTGAGTAAAGGGTCTGAATACTTACACTACCGTCACTACCGTCAAAAGTTTTAGAACACCTACTCATTCAAGGGTTGTAGAATAATAGCCATTAGTCATTATGACCAAACAGTTCTGTTTTTGTTTCATCAGATCAGAGGATATTTCTCCAAAAAGTACGATCTTTGGGGCCATGTTCAGTTGCAAACCGTAGTCTGGCTTTTTAATGGTGGTTTTTGAGCAGTGGCTTCATCCATGCTGAGCTGCCTTCCAGGTTATGTCGCTTTAGGACTCGCTTTACTGTGGATATAGATACTTTTGTACCTGTTTTCTCCAGCATCTTCACAAGGTTCTTTGCTGTTGTTCTGGGATTGATTTGCACTTTTCCAAACAAAGTACGTTCATCTCTAGGAGACAGAACACGTTTCATTCCTGAGCGGTATGATGGCTGCGTGGTCCCATGGTGTTTATACTTGCTTTCTATTGTTTGTATAGATGAATGTGGTACCTTCAGGCGTTTCGAAACTGCTCCCAAGGATGAACCAGACTTGTGGAGGTCTACAATTGTTTTTCTGAAGGTCTTGACTGAATTCTTTTGATTTTCCCATGATGTCAAGCAAAGAGGCACTGAGTTTGAAGGTAGGCCTTGAAATACCTCCACCGGTACACCTCCAATTGACTAAGATTATGTCAATTAACCTATCAGA
Organism: Oncorhynchus keta; assembly: GCF_023373465.1. NCBI lineage: Eukaryota > Metazoa > Chordata > Actinopteri > Salmoniformes > Salmonidae > Oncorhynchus > Oncorhynchus keta. The sequence goes on along the minus strand of NC_068437.1, from coordinate 13,626,857 downwards.
AGCTTCTAAAGTCATGACATAATTTTCTGGAATTTTCCAAGCTGTTTAAAGGCACAGTCATCGTAGTGTATGTAAACTTCAGACCCACTGGAATTGTGATACAGTGAATTATAAGTGAAATAATCTGTCAGGTAACAATTGTTGAAAAAAATGACTTGTGTGATACACAAAGTAGATGTCCTAACTGACTTGCCAAAACTTTCGTTTGTTAACTAGAAATTTGTGGAGTGGTCAAAAAACAAGTTTTAATGACTCCAACCTAAGTGTAGGTAACCTTCCAACTTCAACTGTATGTGAGAGTGGATGTTCAGCCCCAACTAGCAAGAAAACTAAATACAGGCATGGACTGTGTGTGGAAAAGTATTTATGACTGAGACTCTCCCCAATACAACCAACATTGCCGAGTTATGTGTATCCTTTCAACACATCCTTCTCATTAACCTGTGGTGAGTTATTCTCAATTTTGATTAACAAATAAGGGTATATACGTAAGATGGATATATAAAGAGCAAAATTATTGATTATTATGTTATTATTTGTGCTCTTGTCCTATGAGCTCTTTGTCAATTCCCACGAGCTGGGTTGTGACAAAAACTCACACTCATTCTTATGTTTAATAAACATATTGTATAGTGTTTGTGTGTGACAAGCTTACAATGATTGCAAAAAACAACATTTGAGAGTTCGCTGACCCTGGTGCTAGAGGGGGTATGCAGCTGGAGGTTGAATGTTTGAAGGTTACGGGACTATAACAAGTTTGGGTACTGCTGACATAGACTAACCAGGTGAAAGCTATGATCCCTTATTGATGTCACTTATTAAATCCTTGTCAAATCAGTGTAGATGAAGGGGAAGGGGACAGGTTATAGAAGGATTTTTAAGCCTTGAGACAATTGAGACATGGATTGTATATGTGTGCCATTCAGAGGGTGAATGGGCAAGACAAAATATTCAAGTGCCTTTGAATAGGGTACGCTAGTAGGTGCCAGGTGCACTGGTTTCAGTGTGTCAAAAACTCCATCGCTGCTTTTTCACACGCAACAAGTTCCCATGTGTATCAAGAACGGTCCACCACCCATGAGAACATCCAGCCAACGAGACACAACTGTGGGACGTATTAGAGTCAAAATGGGCCAACATCCCTGTGGAACACTTTCGACAACTTTTAGAGTCCATGCCCCGATGAATTGAGGCCGTTCTGAGGGCAAAAGGGGGTGCAACCCAATATTAGGAAGATGTTCCTTAATTTCCTGTAGTATTATTACTCTAAGAAACAAACTAACAAAGTAGTTCATATTGCAAGATGAGAAAAAAATGGGAGGACAAGATGAGAGAAATACAAAGATTGTAGGAAAAGAAGAGAACGAAAGGAATATAAAGAAATGGGAAAAACAGGAGGAAAATGAAGAAGAAGAAGAAAAAAAACACAGCTGAGGTGTTGAATGACCTGAATAGTGATGAAGAATGGTCAGAGACTGTCTACAGTGAGAGTGAGGAAATCAGGGAAAGAGAAAGGGGATACCTAGTTAGTTGCACAAATGAAGGCATTCAACCGAAATGTGTCTTCCACATTAAACCAAAGCCCACTGAATCAGAAACAATAATGATGATGGTGGAGTGTCAAAACAAAACTAAATGTAAAGGAGGAAAATGGTTCCAAGCAGAGGAAAAATTGTGTGAAGGAATACACAGATAGTGAACATGACATGAGTGAGAAAATGAACCAAAGGGATGATGAGAAGAGGGGAATTAAGAAAAAAGCTGACTGGGAGACGGATGAGAATGGTGAAGAACAGAAAGACCCAAGCGAAAGTATATGTAAATATACTAAGAATTCAAATAATATACTTCAAATACGAGATGTAGTTTTCTACTATATCGTAAGTGTACTATAAATATAATATAAATATAATATCATCACACTTCAATACACTTATTAAAAGTGTAATTTAGTTTAACACTCTTTTTTTAAATTTTCACCTAAAATGACATACCCAAATCTAGCTCAGTACCTGAAGCAAGGATATGCAAAGTTTCAGACTGTTCCAGTGAAGCATTGCAATACTGCACAATATTTTCTATCAAGTTTTCCCAAATGTGCTGAATTGGTCAATTGATACATTTTCAAGTGCATTTAAAAAATATATTACTTTTTATTTAACTAGGCAGTCAGTCAAGAACAAATTCTTATCTACAATGATGGACTACCCCGGTCAAACCCGGACGACGATGGGCCAATTGTGTGCCACCCTATCGGACTCCCTATCACAACCAGATGTGATACAGCCTGGATTCAAACCAGGGACTGCAGTGATGTCTCTTGCACTGAGATGCAGTGCCTTAGACTTCTGCGCCACTCGAGAGGCCAAGTTTTTGGAGGAATGTCATACATGATTACATAATTAGCTTCCTTTACAGAAAAAACACTAACCTTCACATCACACACTTCACATGCACTAACCTTCACACCTTCTAGATGGCCGAGCGGGGTGGGGGTGGGGCCAGAGACAGCAGGGGTTCAAACTGTAGAACACAGTTCCTACATTTGAATATAAAAATGTATTTTATCAAACAAAACTATGCTACATTTTATCTCTGGGACCATCATGATGACAAATCAGTAGCAAGATTACTGAATGTACAGTCGTGGCCAAATGTTTTGAGAATGACACAAATATTAACATTTACATTACATTTAAGTCATTTAGCAGACGCTCTTATCCAGAGCGACTTACAAATTGGTGCATTCACCTTATGACATCCAGTGGAACAGCCACTTTACAATAGTGCATCTAAATCTTTTAAGGGGGGTGAGAAGGATTACTTTATCCTATCCTAGGCATTCCTTAAAGAGGTGGGGTTTCAGGTGTCTCCGGAAGGTGGTGATTGACTCCGCTGTCCTGGCGTCGTGAGGGAGTTTGTTCCACCATTGGGGGCCAGAGCAGCGAACAGTTTTGACTGGGCTGAGCGGGAACTGTACTTCCTCAGTGGTAGGGAGGCGAGCAGGCCAGAGGTGGATGAACGCAGTGCCCTTGTTTGGGTGTAGGGCCTGATCAGAGCCTGGAGGTACTGAGGTGCCGTTCCCCTCACAGCTCCGTAGGCAAGCACCATGGTCTTGTAGCGGATGCGAGCTTCAACTGGAAGCCAGTGGAGAGAGCGGAGGAGCGGGGTGACGTGAGAGAACTTGGGAAGGTTGAACACCAGACGGGCTGCGGCGTTCTGGATGAGTTTCACAAAGTCACAAAAGTCTTCTGCCTTAGTTTGTATGATGGCAATCTGCATATACTCCAGAATGTTATGAAGAGTGATCAGATGAATTGCAAAGTTTCTCTTTGCCATGCAAATTAACTGAATCCCCCATAAACATTTCCACTGCATTTCAGCCCTGCCACAAAAGGACCAGCTGACATCATGTCAGTGATTCTCTCGTTACCCCAGGTGTGAGTGTTGATGAGGAAAAGGCTGGAGATCACTCTGTCATGCTGATTGAGTTCAAATTACAGACTGGAAGCTTCAAATGGAGGGTTGTGCTTGGAATCATTGTTCTTCCTCTGTCAACCATGGTTACCTGCAAAGAAACACGTGCCATCATCATTGCTTTACACAAAAATGGCTTCACAGGCAAGGATATTGCTGCCAGTAAGATTGCACCTACATCAACCATTTATCGGATCATTAAGAACTTCAAGGAGAGTGGTTCAATTGTTGTGAACAAGGCCTCAGGGCGCCCAAGAAAGTCCAGCAAGTGCCAAGACCGTCTCCTAACGCTAATTAAGCTGCGGGATTGGGGCACCACCAGTACAGAGCTTGCTCAAGAATGGCAGCAGGCAGGTGTGAGTGCATCTGCACGCACAGTGAGGCGAAGACTTTTGGAGGATGGCCTGGTGGCAAGAAGGGCAGCAAAGAAGCCACTTCTCTCCAGGAAAAACATCAGGGACAAACTGATATTTTGCAAAAGGTACATGGATTGGACTACTGAGAACCTGGGTAAAGTCATTTTCTCTGAAGAATCCTCTTTCCGATTGTTTGGGGCATCTGGAAAAAAGCTTGTCCGGAGAAGACAAGGTGAGCGCTACAATCAGTCCTATGTCATGCCAACAGTAAAGCATCCTGAGACCATTCATGTGTGGGGTTGCTTCTCAACCAAGGGAGTGGGCTCACTCACAATTTTGCCTAAGAACACAGCCATGAATAAAGAATGGTACCAACACATCCTCTGAGAGCAACTTCTCCCAACCATCCAGGAACAGTTTGGTGATGAACAATGCCTTTTCCAGCATGATGGAGCACCTTGCCATAAGGCAAAAGTGATAACTAAGTGGCTCGGGGAACAAAACATTGATATTTTGGGTCCGTGGCCAGGAAACTCCCCAGACCTTAAACTTAAACACACTCATTAAAACTGTAATTCAATTTCAAACACTTTAATTATAATTTAGTATATTAATTCAAAATACACTTGGTGTTGTTTTTAAATTGAAGCATTGCAACTCTGATCAAGTATATGATAAATCTACAGTGACTTGCAAAAGTATTCTTACCCCTTGGATTTCTTCACATTTTTACTGTGTTAAAATTGATTCAATTGTCATTTGTTGTCAACAATAAACTCAAAGTCCTCTGTATAGTAAAAAAATCTATATATACAGCACTAGTCAAAACTTTGGACACACCTACTCATTCAATGGTTTATATTTATTTTGACTATTTTCTACATTGGTCTGTGGAGTGTACGGCTTAAAATGGTCCTATGGACAGATACTCCAATCTCCACTGTTGAGCTTTGCAGCTCCTTCAGGGTTATCTTTGGTCTTTCTGATTAATGCCCTTCTTGCCTGGTCCATGAGTTTTGGTGGGCGCCCCTCTCATGACAGGTTTGTTTTGGTGCCATATTCTTTCCATTTTGTAATAATGGATTTAATGATGCTCCGTGGGATGTTCAAAGTTTCTGATATTTTTTTATAACCCAACCCTGATCTGTACGTCTCCACAACTTTGTCCCTGACCTGTTTGGAGAGGTCCTTGGTCTTCATAGTGCCACTTACTTGGTGGTGCCCCTTGCTTGTTGGTGCCCCTTGTTTAGTGATTTTGCTGACTCTGGGGCCTTTCAGAACAGGTGTACTGTATGTATACTGATATCATGTGACAGATCATGTGACACTTAGATTGCACACAGGTGACCTCTGAAGGTAATTGGTTGCACCAGATCTTATTTAGGGGCTTCATAGCAAAGAGGGTGAATACATATGCATGCACAACTTTTCTGTTTTTTTGGGGGGTTGAAATTTTTGAAACAAGTTTTTTTTTTTTCTTCACTTCACCAATTTGGACCATTTTGTTTATGTCCATTACATGAAATCTAAATAAAAATCAATTTCAATTACAGAAAGGTAATGCAACGAAATAGGAATAACACCAGGGTGGGGAATAATTTTGCAAGGCATTGTACATGCACACAGGCATACACACACACACCTACTTTCTGTATTTGATGTGAGGAGAATAACCACTTTCTTTCCCTACATTCCCTAGCTGGCCTTCAAACTCTAGCTGAGCGCATTGCATGTTTCCAAACCGCAAGACATGCTGACACTCTGAAAACACCACGAAAAAAGCCTCTTTCAGAATGTTTAATTTATGATGGCAAGATATGACAGGAAAGTGATGAGACTTTAAAAAAATGTAAAAAAGGGAAAATGCACCCACATACTCTGCGTACTTGCACTAGGGCTGGGCGATATATCCAATTAATTTGATTAATTTGAATGAATGTTTTAGCACCATGCTCCAAATACTTTATTAGAAGAATCACATTTTTTAGATTCAATTAAGGATCGGATATGAACCAGTCTTGGAATGTTACTGAGTAAGGGAAAGGCAATCACATGGTTGCGGTCACTGATGAAGAACTGTGGATTTGTGAGGAATGGGGGCCCAGGTCAGGTCAAATTAAGGGAGAAGGATCAGTTTATTACCCGCATCACTTTACTTCCTGCCTAGCAATAAAGATGTCATGTTTAGAGAGGAGGAGGAGACTTCACCCAAATTGGAGTATATATACTTGTGCTTGTGGGAAAATGTATTTGTCTGTTTAGCTGTCTGACCCATTGGGTAAATAAACTTGTTTTGAGCTTTTCATTGTTGTCCATCTGTTTTTACGTTGTTCTTTAGAACCTAACAACACCTAAACCCATTGAGACATTATTTTACTCTAATACAGGAGAACCTAACCTTTCTAACGATACTCTTTCAATGTCTCAACTCCCAAAATGTAGAACAGAACAGACCCTACAAAAATGGGAGTATCAATGGACATGATTGTGGAAAATGTATGCTCAGTTTATTGTGTGCGGCACTGTGGTACCACAAACCACTAGCAGCATTTTAGCCACAGACTTATGTGCTAGCGGTCTAGTTTGTGTTTAATAAATGTGCAATGAGCATAAAAAGACACATTTATATAAGGACTTGGCAACACAGTCTCACATTCTGATAAATGAGCATTGTCTTATCCAGATAGGACACTTGATTTCAACTTCTAAACAAAGTAAAAAGGCTATGTTGTTCAAACAATTGGAGATGGTCAGGAGACTCTATTAATAACAGTTCAACTGTTCTACCTTGTTAGCAGGCAAATAGATCCAAGTTGGCTAGACATTAAATATAAATATTATCTGGCTAACACGTGGGCTTGTGCTTGAGAGATTGTTTACAATACCTGTGTTTTCTATAATGCCTGTTACCAGAAGTTGCTCATTATTAGTGGATGTGCATTCTGAATAGTTCTGGTAATAAAAATAATAATAAAAAGGACATTTTCATAGACAGACTTGAAGGCCAGATCAGTGATTATTGCAAGTGGGTCTTATGGTTATGGAAGGCTTGTATTTAGCCTACGTATAACTTCACAAGCCCTAAATTCATTAGATTATTCCTTAGATTATTCCTGACTGTTTTGAAATGAAGTATATTGACATTTAATTGCGCAACAAAGCTTAGATAGAGAAAACTTTTAAAAAATCTAGATATACAGTATATATCGTGAATCGCCTAGATATTTGAAAGAAATCGAGATATTACTTTTATGTCATATCGCCCAGCCCTAACTTGTGCTTGTCAAAATGTCCAGTTTGCACAGTTTGAGAGAAGCAGAATATTGTTTTCCTTTGTCACAGAGGTGTTTTGTCTCATCATCATTTTGAATAACAGCACAGTTATAAAATAGCACAATGTAAAACTGATTCTTCTTAATCAAGAGAGAAATGAATGTAGCTACACCATATTACTCATTGCATTCATGTAGGTGCTGTTGATGGTGTTAACTCTAATGTATCCTACAGGCCAGATACCGACCTGGTTTAACTTTTAAGAATCTTGTCGGAGTGGGTTAACACATTATACATTTACACAACCATATGCTAATAGTGCTCATGTCCACTGATAAGGATGATCGCTAAGGCAGAGGACAAAAGCATTGCTGCTTCTATGTAGCAGAAAGCCAGAATTATAAATTCAAAAGAAGGGTGGAGAATGAAAATAAATAAATATTCATTGCTATTATGTCAGCGGCGAAATGAGGGGTACAAAGTATAACAGATTTGCCTGAGGTGCAGCACAGAACTCAAGTGTTTGAAGGAGAACACTGAACTATTAGAAGACGAGAGAGAGGAAAGAGGGGAGAGAGAGCAAGCTATGTCAAACTGCATCGTTGCCTTGTCCCCTCTCTCTGAGTAATCTCACAGCAATGTAGCCTACCATCACTGACTGATAGGCCTATATTTCAAAGCAAGACCATTTTGTCAATAAGTCATATTACTGAAGCGGAAAAGGAAAACTGATGTGTAATTCCAGTTTGGAGCAACAGTGTATCTGTGACCTCTCACCTTCAACTGTTGCGCAACCTCCACGTGGTTGTTGGCTGTGAGGTTTTCCCTGTCGTTGGACAATGTGGGACTTCCTTCAATAATGTTGGGCTCAACAAACATGTCCAGTATAGGGTGAGTGCATGTTGTTCCATCCCAAACCTGTGTGGGTCTCCAACTCAATCATCAAGTTTGCTGACAACACAGCAGTGTCACGACATGGCCCTTTGGGGTGTATATCATGCACGCCCTCTCTCACCACAAGTTTTTTGGCTTTACGACAGATCATACATTCCTGACAGAGACTGACTCTCCCCATGGTCCAGCATAAAGAGAGAGGGGAAATAAATATATGGAACAAAGAGCATCTTTTTGTTCAACTCCTATTCCCCAAATTGGAGGATTAAACAATATTTCTATTTTTGAGAATTTGGGAATGGTCCGTGGGTATTTAAAGAACAACCCTGTCAAAGTTGTTTTGTTTTGTGACATCAGGAAGGACGGTAGCATAGAATAACGGTTGCTTTGGAGGTGTACATTTCTCAGTTTTCTGCCTGAATGTTGTGTAATATGTATGATTGAATATGAAACTATTTGTGAGAAGATGTAATGTCATGTTGACCTTCTAAATGAGATACTTGTTTAGTTATAGCTAGTTAGTGGCCACACCCCCGTGAGCCCAGACATTACATCAGCCATCATAGATGAACGCTTTTTCCGCAGAGTATAAAACCCACTTCCTCCAAAATATACGTTAAGTCAGAGAACGCTGGGACAGAGTCCCCACATTGGAATGGCTACAATTCTATAGACCACGGAGACCATACAGCTGTAGTTTTGGCTACACGGCTGTAAATGGTTCAACTCTGAGACAATCTATTCACTACAGAAGGAGAAAATTCTAGACGGCACGAATTACTCGTCTACAGCTAGAAATGACGTAAACCTAGAATGAGAATACCGACAACCGCCGAAACACCTATCTTATGACAAATATCCGAATGTTACTCTGAAGTATCCATCCTAACCATTTACAACCATGAAAGACATTGTGACTTCTAGGAAAGTTAACCAGAGACTGCGATGAACTCCACAGGATGCTCAAGTGTTTTAAATTGAGAGACAACAACGACATACAACCGTAAATATGTACATTGCAATTTCTTTCAGAACCTGTACCACCTGGTACAGCAATTGCACCGTCTGCAACCGCAGGGCTCTCCAGAGCCTGCCCTCCAGGAGATCTATAGCACCCAGTGTCACAGGAAGGTCAACAAGATCATCAAGGACCTCAGCCACCCGAGCCATGGCCTGTTCACTCCACTACCATATAAAAAGGGGAGACAGTACAGATGCATCTGATGAACTGAGAAACTGATAAACAGCTTCTATCCGCAGGCCATCAGACTATTAAAGAGACCCCACTAAACAGCCTCCACCTAGTACCCTGCCCTCTGCCCAGTACCCTACTCTGTCCCTCAGTCACTAGCCGGCTACCCCCGGGAACTCTGCCCTGAGCCTTAGGGACTGCTGCCCTATGTACAGTGGCAAGAAAAAGTATGTGAACCTTTGGGAATACCTGGATTTCTGCATAAATAGGTCACAACATGGACAAACACAGTCTGCTTAAATGAATAACACAGACAATTATACATGTTCATGTCTTTATTGAACACAATGTAAACATTCACAGTGCAGGGTGGGAAAAGTATGTGAACCATTGGATTTAATAACTGGTTGACCCTCCTTTGGCAGCAATAACCTCAACCAAAAATGTTCTCTAGTTGCGGATCAGACCTGCACAACTGTCAGGATGAATTTTGGACCATTCCTCTTTACAAAACTGTTTCAGTTCATCAATATTCTTAGGGTGTCTGGTGTGAACTGCTCTCTTGAGGTCATGTCATAGCATCTCAAATTGGGTTGAGGTCAGGACTCTGACTGGGCCACTACAGAAGGAGTGTTTTCTTCTGTTGAAGCCATTCTTTTGTTGCTTTACTTCTGTGTTTCGGGTCGTTGACCTGTTGCATAACCCAACTTTTGAGCTTCAATTGGCGGACAGATTGCCTCACATTCTCCTGCACGATGTCTTGATAAACTTGGGAATTCATTTTTCTGTGTATGATAATAAGCTGTCCAGGGCCTGAGGCAGCCCCAAACTATGATGCTCCCTCCACCGTACTTTACAGTTGAGGTGAAGTTTTGATTTGATTTGCTGTGCCTTTTTTCTCAACACATGATATTGTGTGTTCCTTCGTAGTTTCATCTGTCCAACGAATATTTTGCTAGTAACCCACTGGAACATCCAGGTGCACTTTTGCAAACTTCAGACTTGCAGCAATGTTTTTTTTGACAGCAGTGGTTACTTCCATGGTGTCCTCCCATGAACACCATTCTTGTTTAGTGTTTTACAAATCGTAGACCCATCAGAGATATTAGCATGTTCCAGAGATTTCTGTAACTTTTTAGCTGACACTCTAGGATTCTTCTTAAAGGGGAAATCATAATTAGTGAAAGAAGACACCTGGGTGTCATTTGTCTCTAGGACGGTCTCTGCTGCCCTCTGATGTCAGGTGGAACCATGACACACGTTGCTCCTTGAAGGGGCGTCTGTTGTGATTGCCATGTAAACACATGAAAGCAAGCATAGAAAATTCCTGACCAGATTAACATTTTATAAGATACCTCCACATAAAATGTTAAACTTTGCAAGTTGTATCACACATAAACAGATTATAGCCTTGCAAAACATAAACACATGCTTTTCTCAGGCCCCATTTTACCATCTTAAGATCGGGAGCCAAATATATTTGCTGGTTTGTCATTTGTATCCCAGCGCTTGCATTCAAAATTGATCTCTCATGCCGAGTTTGCCCCCCCAGACACAATAAAGAAGCGACTTCTCCAGTCTGGCCCACTGATTAAATTGGATGAGATGGCCCAGCAGACTGTACATCAAAATCAAGTCAGATATCTACATGGTTGGTTGAGTGAGATCAAGATTGATTTTTCTCCACTTTACTTACTGACTTTATTGTCCACATGGGGAAATTTTCTCACAGAGTCATGTACATGTTTAAAGTGTCGTTTAACTACAAAACAAAATTGACAATACAACTTTCATAACAGTTACATACCAATAAAATACTTTTTTTAAAGACTAGCCTGCTGGCCTTACTGAGTCGATAGGAACATTAGCTCGAGCTATTTAGGAAGGATATCACACCTGGCACAAATGATTGTCTAGTTCTGTTTTTCCTGCTGAGGGGTGCCCTGTACCTGCGCCCAGAGGGGAGTAGTTCAAAGTCTGGGTACAGGGAGTTTCTTGGGTCTAAAATTAGCTTGGCAGAGGGCCCTGACCTTAAAGATCTCATCCAGGCCGGTCTGTTTGACTCCAAGTACCTTGCTTGCTGTGGTGATAGTCCTTCTCAGCATATTTCTCTGGCTGACAGTGGCATTTCCAAACCAACAAACAATACAAAAAATGTAAATACTCTCAATAAAATATTTGTAAAACAGAGTCAGTATAGTAGTCTACATTAAAAGATCCCAGCTTTTTGAGAAAGTACAGTCTCAGTTTAATAAACAAAAAACACTGTAAACTGAACAATAAATCAATGGGTACACACCAGCATAACGTGCACAAGCACTACAATAAACAATTCCGGACAAGGACATGGGGGGAAACAGAGGGTTAAATACACAACATGTAATGATGGAATTGAAACCAGGTGTGTGGGAAGACAAGACAAAACAAATGGAAAATGAAAAGGTGGATCGGCGATTGCTAGAAGACCGGTGACGTCGACTGCCAAACGCCGCCCAAACAAGGAGAGGGACCGACTTCGGCGGAAGTCGTGACACATTTACTCCACTGAAGCTTATTGTCCAAGAGGACAACCAGGTATTTGTATTCCTCTACAATCTCTATATTCTGACCTCTGATAGATGTTGCAGAGGTAGGTGTTGTACACTTCCTGAAGTCTATGCACATCTCTTTGGTCTTGTTGGTATTGAGGATTCCTCACACCACTCTACAAAGTAATCTAGAACCGAGCCATGATGTTCCTCATCATCATGCAACAGGCTGATCAAGGCAGTATCATCAGCAAACTTAACGAGGTGTCTGTCAGGATGGCACCTAGTACAAATATTAGTGTACAAGATGTACAGGAGTGGCGACAAAACACATCCCCGAGGAGAGCCTGTGTTGGTATTGCGTATGTCTGACACGTGGGGACCTATTTTGACTCGCTGTGAGCGTTGGCTCAGGAAGTCCAACAGCCACAAAACCAGCCCCCCATCTAAGGAGAAGTCCCGAATGAGTCTCTGTGCCAGAATGTAGGGATGGATTGTGTTTAAGGCAGAAGAAAAGTCAACAAACAGAACACTAACATGGAATTTGGCACCCTCTAGATGTCTATAGACCATGTTAAGGAGGGTAAGAATGTCATCAATTCTTCTGCTTGGCTGATAGGCAAACTGAAATGGGTCGAGAAGCTTCTGGGTGAAGCTGAGAATATGACTTCACAACTTTCTCAAGGCATTTAATTACTAAGGATGTCAAGGCAACTGGGTGGTAGTCATTCAGCACAGAGGGTGTCACGGTTTTCATAAGGTGAAGGAGAGTCGGACCAAACTGCAGCGTGTATATTGTGATCCATGTATAATAAAACAAACGTGACACGAATCCAAAACACAAACTCTACAAAACGTAATGAAACCCAAAACTAGTGCAAACTAACACAGCATAAGGACGTCAAGACACTCAGGACAATCACCCACCACAAACTCAAAGAATATGGCTGCCTAAATATGGTTCCCAATCAGAGACAACGATAAGCACCTGCCTCTGATTTAGAACCACTCCAGACAGCCATAGACTTTGCGAGATAACCCCACTAGCTACAATCCCAAATACATACACACCAAAACCCCAAGACAAAACACACCACAATACAAAAACTCCATGCCACACCCTGGCCTGACCCAATACATGAAGAAAAACACTAAATACTTCGACCAGGGCGTGACAGAGGGATTAGATGCTTTAGGAATTGGTATAATTATTGAGTTTTTCCACAATACTGGCACATGTTGCTGGTTGAGTGAGGATTGGAAAATGTCTGTAAAAACACCAGCCAATTGTTCAGCCCAGTGCTGAATGTCCACTTATTTTGTATGTGTTACATCCCCTGAACAACTTTAAAACATCAGACTGTTTAGCAACAACTCTCTCAAACATTTGTAATGATGCATCCAATGCAAAACAGATATCTAAACTAAAACTAAAACTAAAAGATTGATTGTTTTGTTACGCAACTTAGATTGACGCAACGGTGCATCAATAAACTATAAAAGGGTTAAATATATTACAATGATGAATGTCTTGACAGAGGCTAGAGGCTAGATATGAAACATATGGTCACTAAATAAATGTATTGGCCTGAGTAGAAACAGAGGAAAACTATCTTCGGCATGAGTAAGAGTGATTGAAATTGCCAGGCCAAAGGCCAGCTAGCCTACACGTATTCAGTGCCACAAAGATCCTGCGTAACATGACAAACGCAGGGTCACATTGGAATAAACATCTTATGACATGAGATGTTGTGACAGGCACAATATGGCCCCTGAAAGCCTCCATAAAACAAACATCTTTGAGCTGATGAGGTCACCGACTGACCTCAGTGCCGGGTGGTGATACTTTTTCTGTGTACGGATGCTCTCTGGCTTAGAGTAGATGATGGGCACACCTAGGACACAGAGATTGCACTTCAGAAACCTAGGTGTCACATTATATTAAACCCTTTATATGAAACCTTTCCGTAAGCAACAAACCCCTCCCTGGTACTCAACATACGCCCAGGCATTTTCTCCAGCCAGCTGCAGGTTACAGGCATTGAGCTTGTCTCTGTGAGCAGTGGGAGACTTGTCCACAGTGAAACCAGCCCCCAGCAGCACAATCTGGGGAAACAAACAGATGCAACAGAGACGGAGAGAGGGATGTAGTGTGGCGAGAAAGTGTGAGGAGAGATAAAGCCCTCGAAAAAGACAAAGTGTAAAATGTGTTTAATATACCAGATGTTGTGGTAAGAAATACCAGCTTGTGAGTAATATGCTACACTTAAAATAGAGACGATAAGCCAGTGCTATTTTCTCAGGGTAGCAGATGGCCTCCAAATGATTTAACAGTGTTCTCTGACACAACGTGTACTGCAGGCAAAGGGAAGGCAGAGCGAAAGTAATCATCTTACAGTGGATTACAAAAACCGCTGTTTGACAGAGTACTCTACAGCAGGGTTTCCCAACAAAACTTAAAGACACTAGGAAATTATCTCCAAGTGATTTTCATTTAAGAAATGTTCCCACGCGTAATCGAGAGACACGTGATCACACACAAATGTAAGCAAGGTTTAGAATGGTTATGTTTTAGTCAAACATTATCTGTTTGGGCTTCTTGTAGTCTATTTGCAGTCTATAAATTCCGAGTAATTATAAACTGGCTGGAGCTCTGAATGCCGAATGGCTGACAGCGGTAGTATATATCAGAACCTTTACCACAGGTATTGCAAAACGTGAATTTTTATTGCTCTAATTATGTTGGTTACCAGTCTATAAGGTACCCCAGGGGGTTGTGGTATATGGCCAATATACCACGGCTAAGGGCTGTATCCAGGCACTCCACATTGCGTAATTGCCCCCCCCCCCCGACCTTATTGCTTAATTATATTCTGTCCCCCCGACCATCCTCAAGAAAAAACATTGGCCAGCCGGTGAATGTAGTTGTGGTCCCTGCTCTACAGCTGTGATAGCAAATACATTTTCCCTCTACATCTGCTCAGACTGTGATGATTCTTCTCTGCTCAGGGTTGTTCTGCCTGTTTGTATTCCACTGACACGAAAGTATATGTAACCCTCTCACCAGGCTCGAATTTGACTCATGATATTGCATTAAGTAGAATATCTCCACCGCATGGGATGTTAGGTGAGAAGGACATCTCCAATAAGAATCCCTATAGTAAACTATCTAGGGTGATGACAACTAGGGTATTATCTTCAGATAGAATGATTCTTGATTGTTGTTATTGTATAAGGATATGCTTTCCCATGCATTAAATGAAATTGAAACCATAAATGACTCCACCAAGGCAACACACATAAGGTTCAAGATGTGTATTATTACATTTTCAATGCACCACATCAAAATAAATAAAAATAATAAACACCAATGAGTCATGCACAACCCATGTCCAAATTATTTCAAGCTTGCTTAACACATTGACGCGCGTTGGAGCTCAAAAGAATGACAGCACTCAGTCCCGAAGAACCCCACCGTTGTGGTTACTCACTACTCGTAGATATTCATTCAGCGAAGTATATTAGTTCCGTGCAGGTTTCCTCACAAGATCCACAGCAAGCACAGCTATCAATGCAGATAGTACTCCTTAGCAGTAATCAATATCCCATGGAAACATGAACTCGTTAATCTTCCCCAAGCTATTTTCTCTCTGTGTCTCACGATGCTAGGCTAACCTCAAGGCTGTCCAATACCTCCACGATGAGACGATAGTAAAGACTGAAGCTAAGTATTTCAACAAAATGATAATAACTCTTAAAATAAAATCAGTATTTCCCTTCAAAACCCGGTAGGTATGGGTTTTGTTCTATTTTTGTCTTCTTTTATCATTTAATTTTTCTTCACCAACGGTCATAATGTATCTCCCTCCTTTTCTCAACTTCTCTCTCCCTCTTTTTCCCCCCAGGCCTTCCGTTAACCAGGTCAACTTTCCTATTGGCCACAGCTTAATTAACAAGCGACGTTATTTGTCAAAACTTAAACTTAAAAGTAAACCAACACATTCACTTATACATTAAATTAATATTTATTCAAAAGAAATGCATTAACAACATTACAATTCGGGAGCAATTCAATCACATTTTAAATCTAATACCAATTAATTATAACAAATAAGCTCAATACTTGGTTCTACCAAGGGTATTACATATAGAAAAGAGACACCAGGTCAGCCATGTCTAACACTTGTGCATCATTCTGCTCATTCAGGTTCCTGTTTGTGCATTGGTCGTTTACATCACTGTCTACTCCCGCTCCCCCGCTCTGGCACTCGACATCACTGGTCTACTAACACCGGTCCTGGCATCCCATCATTATGCACACCTGGCAACCATCCTTATCCACATCTTAGACTCATCATCAGGCACACCTGGACTTCATCACCTTCTCCCACCTTCATCACTTCCCCTTTATATGGCACTTCGTTGTATCACCATTCGGGCAGTATTTTTTGTGTTCATGTTCAGACACTACTCTTGTATTATCTCTGTTTGTTCATATTTAACTCACCGACTGTATCTGCTTCCTGTCTCCCTGCGTCTTCCTTATAGAACATTGCCTCACAAAATGGAAGCAGCAGCCAACCGAGACATCTATCTATAAGATGGTCGAACAACAGGAAGATCTACTTCGCCAAGACCACGACCAGCTGGGGCAACTGGAGACGGCTATGGATGAGGTCCTCCGTGTTCTTCAACATCTAGATCTTCATCAAGAGGAGTCACCTCCAACGAACGGAGTCGACCCAGAAAGCCAGCACTTCAGCCCATTCAACAATTCGCCCAGGTCAGCAATGTCCTCTTGTCAAATATGAAGGGACTCCATCTCAATGCTGTGGCTTCCTCCTCCAGTGATCCCTCTATTTCACTCATCAGATGGGAGCCCCCCACCAACGAGAGGTCCAAGGTTGTTACGGTTATTTCCCTGCCGACCGGGCGGGCGTTGGAGTGGGCTATGGCCGTCTGTGAGAGAGGAGATGAGGAGCTGGGTTCCTATGACAGGTTCAAGGCTCTGTTCAGAGGAGTCTTTGATCATCCACCAGAGGGCAGAGCAGGAGGTGAGCTCCTACTCCAACTACTGCAGGAACCCAGACCGCTGCGCAATACGCCCTCACCTTCCGTACAGTGGCAGCATACAGCGGATGGAATGAGGCGGCGCTCCGTACCTTATTTAGAAGACGATTGCGCGAAGAGGTCCAGAAGGAGTTGCCATGCAGAGACAACACCCTCTCCTTGGATGTCATCCATCTAGAGCCTGAACCCATGGAGGTAGGGGCCACACACCTCCCTTCGGCTGGATCAAATTCCCGAGCTGACAAGGTAAACATTTGTCGTTCTGCCCCTGAAAAAGGCAGTTAACCCACTGTTCTTTGGTAGGCTGTCATTGTAAATAAAAATGTGTTCTTAACAGACTTGCCAAGTTAAATAAAAAATAAGAAATACAAAGTCTCCCATGGCTCCAACCCCACCATCTCCTTGTCGAGGATAGAAATGACTGCCTAGGCACCCGGATGTCGGAAGAACGGCTTTCCCTTACTCTGTGGTTCCACGTTGGTTGAGACACCGGTGGTTGCCCTTCAGGCGGACATCCCAGAGTTTTACCAGTTCCGTGGCACCGGTCTCCCTCCTCATCGAGTCTACCCCCTGTTGGTGGCTGGAACCAAGACTATGGAGGAGTACACCCAGGAGGCTCTCCAACAGGGTTTCATCCACCTCCGCTGCATTGGCAGACTTCTTCTTCGTGCCCAAGAAGGATGCTTGTCAATGTAAGTGCATCGACTACAGAGGTCTCAATATCATCACCACCAAGTTCCTCTACCCTCTCCTGTAGATGCTGGCTGCCATCGAACAGCTCCGCGGGGCCTTTTCTTTTTACCTAACTGGACCTGCGGAGTGCCTACAATTTGATCCGCTTCCGAGAGGGCATGAATGGAAGATGGCCTTCAGCACGATGTCTGTGCACTACGAGTACTTGGTGATACGTTATGAAATAGCCAATGCTCTGTCAGAGTTCCAGGACATGCCAAGGCGTCAGGTGGTCGTGCATATCAACGACATCCTGATATACTCGGCCACCTTGAAGGATCACATTGCCCACAACCGGGTAGTCCTGGAACGCCTCCTGGAGAACCACCTGTATGCCAAAACGGAAAAGTGCCAGTTCCATCAGGATGAAAGGAAGCTCAAGGTAGTCAGGTCATGACCAGTCCCAACCACCATAAAGGGACTACAATGGTTTTTGGGGCTTGCAAACTTCTACCGGTCCATCGCCTCTCCTCTCACATATCTCCTCAAAGGTGACCCCCGTAAGTTGGTGTGGAGTCCTACAACCGATGAGGCCTTCCGCCTACTGAAACACCCACCCTCCGCCCTGTTGCTGAAACACCCAGATCCTATGCTGCCCTTCGTAGTGGAGGTGGACGCCTCAGAAGAGAGCGGGGGGGTGTTCTGTCACAATGCCAAGGAAACCCACAAATTGTATCCATGTGTATATTACTCAAACTGTCTCCAGCAGAGAGGAACTATGACGTTTGCGACCAAGCAGTGAAGTTGACACTAGCAGAGTGGAGACACTGGTTGGAGGACGCCAAGGACCCATTTCTCATCCTCGCCAACCATCAGAACCTGGGTTCAGAACCCACGGCAAGCAAAGTGGGGCCCTTTTTTCTCTTTTTATTTAACCTTTCTAACCTCTATAGGGTATGTGGGACGTTGGCATCCCACCTGGCCAACATCCGCGAAAATTGCAGAGCGCCAAATTCAAAATACAGGAATACACATGATAAGCATTCATAAAATATACAAGTGTTATACATCAGTTTAAAGATCAACTTCTTGTTAATCCATCCGCTGTGTCAGATTTCAAAAAGGCTTTACAGTGAAAGCATAACGTGCGATTACCTGAGGACAGTGCCCTGTGTAAAAAAGCATACAAACATTTACCAGACAAGTAGAGTCACTAAAGTCAGAAATAGTGATCAAATTAATCACTTACCTTTGATGATCTTCATATGGTTGCACTCACAAGACTCCCAGTTACACAGTACATGTTCATTTTGTTCGATAAAGTCCCTTTTTATGTCCCAAAAACTCTGTTTTGTTGGCATGTTTTGTTCAGTAATCCAATAGCTCCAAGGTGGTCACAGCAGGCAGACAAATACAAACTACAAATACCGATAAAGTTCATCAAAACATGTAAAACAATGTTTAGAATTAATCCTCAGGTTGTTTATTCTCTTTATAAATCAATATTTCAACCAGACAATACTCGTCGTTTTTCAAAATAAAAGCCTGAAACCATGTCTAGACTGTTGACATCTAGTGAAAGCAATAGGAACTGCAATCTGATTCCTAACCTATTGGACTATCTATAGGCATTGAGTTGAAAAACAGCCACATTAAAATAATTCCACTTCCTGGATGGATTTTTCTCAGGTTTTCATGCTTCTACACCTGCATTGCTTGCTGTTTGGGGTTTTAGGCTGGGTTTCTGTACAGCACTTTGAGATATCAGATGATGTACGAAGGGCTATATAAATACATTTGTTTTGATTTGACCTGCCATATCAGTTCTGTTATACTCACAGACATGATTGTAACAGTTTTGGAAACATTAGAGTGTTTTCTATCTGAATCTACTATTCATATGCATGTGCTAGCTTCTGGGCCTGAGTAACAGGCAGTTTACTTTGGGCACGCTTTTCATCCAGAGGTGAAAATACTGAGAGAGGATAACTAAACAAGTCAGTTAATATTTTTTTTTAAATATTTACAACGACGGCCGAGCAAAAGGCCTCCCGCAGGTACAGGGACTGGGATTAAACATTCAAAATTAAATAAAAATATAGGTCAAAACACACCACAACACTACATAAAGAGAGACCGAAGACAACAGCATGGCAGCAGCACAACATGGCAGCAGCACAAACATGGTACAAACATAAGGCACAGACAACAGCACAATGGGCAAGAAGGTAGCGACAACAATACATCACGTGAAGCAGCCACAACTGTCAGTAAGTGTCCATGGTTGGGTCTTTGAATGAAGAGATTGATCTAAAACTGTCCCGTTTGAGTTTTTGTTGTAGCTAGTTCCAGTCACTAACTGCAGCGAAGTGTGTGCTTTGGGGACCTTTAACAGAATGTGACTGGCAGAACAGATTTTGTATGTGGAGGATGAGGGTTGATTTAGATATCTCAGATAGGCCTCACTCCCTCCTAAGAGGGTTTTATAAATAAGCATCAACCAGTGGGTTTTGCGATGGGTATACAGAGATAACCAGTTTACAGAAGAGTATAGAGTGCAGTCATGTCCTATGAGGAGCATTGGTGGCAAATCTGATGGTCGAATGGTAAAGACACATCTAGCCACTCGAGAGCAACCTTACCTGCCGATCTTTAAATTACACCTCCGTAATCAAGCATGGGTAGGATGGTCATCTGAATCAGGGTTAGTTTGGCAGTTCGGGTGAAAGAGGAGCAATTACGATAGAGGAAACCAAGTCTAGATTTAAGCCTGCAGCTTTGATATGTGCTGAGAGAAGGACAGTGTACCGTCTCGCCATACTCCCAAATCAAATCAAATTTTATTGGTCACATACACATGGTTAGCAGATGTTAATGCGAGTGTAGCATTCATCTTACAAAGCCACATGACCTTTGTTTTGGAGGTGTTCAGAACAAGTTTAAGGGCAGAGAAAGCTTGTTGGACACTAAGAAAGCTTTGTTGTAGAGCGTTTAACATAACATTTGGGGAGGGGCCAGCTGAGTATAAGATTGTATCATCTGCATATAAATAGCCTGAGCTATGTTGTTATTGTAAATTGAGAAGAGCGTGGGGTCTAGGATCAAAGTGAGCTTAGCCGCATGTGCACATTTGTTGATATCCATTGCAAGCTAGTGAGTTATTTGCCCAATTATAGCTATGACAATCCTGGTAAAGTCATGGTGTGTGAATCACCTGTGTGCGTGCCAGTGGGCCTTTGCCAGAGGGGGGAGAGCGAGAGAGAGAGAGAATACTTCAATTCACACAGGACACCGAATAAAACAGGAGAAATACTCCAGAAAAACAGACTGACCCTAGCCCCCCGACACAAACTATTGCAGCATAAATACTGGAGGCTGAGACAGGAGGGGTCGGGAGACACGGTGGCCCCGTCCGACGATAACCCCGGACATTGCCAAACAGGCAGGATATAACCTCCTCCACTTTGCCAAAGCACAGCCCCCACACCACTAGAGGGATATCTTCAACCACCAACTTACTATCCTGAGACAAGGCCGAGTATAGCTCATGAAGATCTCCCCCAAGGCATGGAAGGCACCAACCCGGACAGGAAGATCACGGCTGTGACTCAACCCACTCAAGTGGCGACCCCTCCTAGGGATGGCATGGAAACCAGTAAGCCAGTGACTCAGCCCCTGTAATAGGGTTTGAGACAGAGAATCCCAGTGGAGAGAGGGGAACTGGCCAGGCAGAGACAGCAAGGGTGGTTCGTTGCTCAAGTGCCTTTCTGTTCACCTTCACACTCCTGGGCCAGACTACACTCAATCATAGGACCTGAGATGAGTCTTCAATAAAGACTTAAAGGTCGAGACCGAGTCTGCGTCTCTCACATGGATAGGCAGACCATTCCATAAAAATTGAGCTCTATCGGGGAAAGCCCTGCATTCAGCTGTTTACTTAGCAATTCTAGGGACAGTAATGAGGCCTGCGTCTTGTGACCGTAACATACGTGTAGGTATGTACGGCAGGACCAAAATCTGAAAGATAGGTAGGAGCAAGCCCATGTTATGCTTTGTAGGTTGGCAGTAAAATATTGAAATCAGCCCTAGCCTTAACAGGAAGCCAGTGTAGGGAGGCTAGCACAGGAGTAATATGCTAATTATTTTGGGCTCTAGTCAAATTTATAGCAGCCGTGTTTAGCACTAACTGAAGTTTATTTAGTGTTTTATCCGGGTAACCGGTAAGTAGAGTATTGCAGTAGTCTAACCTAGAAGTGACAAAAGCATCGATTAATTATTCTGCCACATGTTTTAACAGAAAGTTTCTGATTTTTCCAATGTTACATAGATGGGGAAAAAGCTGTCCATGTAACAGTCTTGATATGTTCGTCAAAAGAGAGAGTGAGGGCCTCCCGGGTGGCGCAGTGGTTAAGGGTGCTGTACTGCAGCGCCAGCTGTGCCACCAGAGACTCTGGGTTCGCGCTCTGTCGTAACCAGCCGCGACCGGGAGGTCCGTGGGGCGACGCACAATTAGCCTAGCGTCGTCCGGGTTAGGGAGGGTTTGGCCGGTAGGGATATCCTTGTCTCATCGCGCACCAGTGACTCCTGTGGCGGGCCGGACACAGTGCACGCTAACCAAGGTTGCCAGGTGCATGGTGTTTCCTCTGACACATTGGTGCGGCTGACTTCTGGGTTGGATGCGCGCTGTGTTAAAAAGCAATGCGGCTTGGTTGGGTTGTGTATCGGAGGACGCATGACCTTCAACCTTCGTCTCTCCCGAGCCCGTATGGGAGTTGTAGCGATGAGACAAGATAGAAGCTACTAACAATTTGATACCATGAAATTGGGGAGATAAAGGGGTAAAAATAAATGTTAAAAAAGAGTGTAACGCCGAGGTTCTTCACAGTTTGATATGAAACGACGAGAGTAATTGTCAGATTAAACAGAAGATGTCTTTGTTTCTCGAGACCTAAAACTAGCATCTCTGTTTTGTCCAAGTTTAAAAGTAGAACATTTTCTGCCATTCACTTCCTTATGTCTGAAACACAGCCTTCCAGGGAGGGCAATTTTCATTGAAATGTACAGCTTTGTGTCATCCGCATAGCAGTGAAAGTTAAAATTATGTTTCCGAATGACATCACCAAGAGGTACAATATATAATGAAAACAATAGTGGTCTTAAAACGGAGTCTTGAGGAACACCGAAATGTACAATTGATTTGTCAGAGGACAAACCATCCACAGAGAAACAGATATATTTCCGACAGATAAGATCTAAACCAGGCCAGAACTTGTCCGTGTAGACCAATTTGGGTTTCCAATCTCTCCAAAGGAATGTGGTGATCGATGGTATCAAAAGCAGCACTAAGGTCTAGGAGCATGAGGACAGATGCAGAGCCTCGGTCTGATGCCATTAAAAGGTAATTTTACAAGTGCAGTCTCAGTGCTATGATGGCGTCTAAAACAAGACTGAAGCGTTTCGTATACATTGTTTGTCTTCAGGAAGGCAGTGAGTTGCTGCGCAACAGCTTCAAAATATTTTCAGAGGAATGGGAGATTCGATACAGGCCGATACTTTATTATATTTTCTTGGTCAAGGTTTGGCTTTTTCAAGAGACGCTTTATTACTGCCACTTTTAGTGCATTTTTTACACATATGGTGGATAGGGAGCTGTTTCTTATGTTCAATATTGGAGGGACAAGCTCAGGAATCAGCTCTTTCAGTAGTTTAGTTGGAATAGGGTCCAGTATGCAGCTTCAAGGTTTAGAGGCCATGATTATTTTCATCAATGTGTCAAGAGATACAGTATTAAAAAACGTGGGTGTCTCCCTTGATCCTAGGTCCTGGCAGTGTTGTGCAGACTCAGGACAAGTTAGCTTTGGAGGAATACGCAGATTTAAAGAGGAGTCCGTAATTTGCTTTCTAATAAAAAATATATTTTCGTCAAAGAAGTTCACGAATCACTGCTGAGGTGAAAGCCATCCTCTCTTGGGGTGGAGGGAGTCTGGAAGGGCATCTAGGAATCTTTGGGTTGTCCCAGAATTTATAGCATGGCTTTTGATGATCCTTGTTTGGGGTCTGAGCAGATTATTTGTTGTGATTGCAAACGTAATAAAGTGGTGGTCCGATAGTCCAGGATTATGAGGAAAAACATTAAGATCCACAACATTTATCGATGATGGCGCCAAAAGCCTTTTAGCGTGGGTCTGTGGACTTTTCCATGTGAATATTACAGTAAAATATTTTGGAATATGATCTGCCGTGACTACAAGGTCCGACAGGAATTCAGGGAACTCAGTGAAGAACACTGTATATGACCCAGGAGGCCTGTAAACAGTAGCTATAACAAGTGATTGAGAAGGCTGCATAGATTTCATGACTAGAAGCTCAAAAGACGAAAACGCAGTTGTTGTTTTTTGTAAATTGAAAGGTGCTATTGTGAATGTTAGCAACACGTCCACCTTTGCGGGATGCGCAGGGGATATGGTCACTCGTGTATCCAGGAGATGAGGCCTCATTTAACAAAGTCAAATCATCAGTCTTAAGCCATGCTTCAGTCAGGCCAATCACATCAAGATTATGGTCAGTGATTAGTTCATTGACTATGACTGCCTTGGAAGTCAGGGATCTAATATTAAGTAACCCTATTTTGAGATGTGCGATATTACAATCTCTTTCAATAATGGCAGGAATGGAGGAGGTCTTTATTCCAGTGAGATTGCTAAAGCGAACACTGCCATCTTTAGTTTTGCCCAACCTAGATCGAGGCACAGACACTGTCTCAATGGGGATACATGAGCTGACTACACTGATTGTGCTAGTGGCAGACTCCACTAAGCAGGCTCTCTCATTGTGGAGCTAGAGCCCAATCTATGTTCATAGATAAGATGAGATGAGAGCTCCATTCCAGCTAGGATGGAGTCTGTCACTCCTCAGCAGGTCAGGCTTGGTCCTGTTTGTGGGTGAGTCCCAGAAATAGGGCCAATTATCAACAAATGTATTATTTTAGGAGGGGCAGAAAACAGTTTTCAACCAGCGATTGAGTTGTGAAACTACTGTAGTGCTCAACGCTCCCCCTAACTGGGAGGTGTGCAGAGACAATTACTCGATGCAGACACATCTTCCTAGCAGATTTAAATGCTGGAGCTATGTTGCGCTTGGTGACCTTTTCTGTTTTATCCTAACATCATTGGTGTATCCCAGAGTCGCGTCTTCACTGTTGACGCCGAGACTGTTGTTCTGCGGGTACTAAGCTGCCAGTTGAGGACTTGTAATTGCCCTCTTGCTGAGTTGTGCACCGGGGCCTCCCACTCCTCTTTCTATTCTGGTTAGAGACAGTTTGCACTGTTCTGTGAAGGGAGTTGTACACAGCTTTGTACCAGATCTTCAGTTACTTGGCAATTTCTCTCATGAATAGCCTTCATTTCTCAGAACAAGAATAGACTGACGAGTTTCAGAAGAAAGGTCTTTGTTTCAGGCCATTTTGAGCCTGTAATTGAACTCACAAATGCTGATGCTCCAGATATTCAACTAGCCTAAAGAAAGACAGTTTGATGTTATTTTAATGGACAACAAATTTGCTTTTCTTTAAAAAACAAGGAACTGTCTAAGTGACCCCAAACTTTTGAATGGTAGTGCACATATTACGTCAATTACATCGACTAAGGTAATTGACTCTGTTCCGGTCCCCCCTGTATAAAGCCTTGCTATCGTTATTTTACTGCTGCCGTTTAATTATTTGTTACTTTTACTTAACACTTTTTTTCCCCTTAACTTCTTAAAGCATTGTTGGTTAAGGGCTTGTAAGTAAGCATTTCACTGTAAGTTCTACACCGGTTGCATTTGGCGCATGTGACAAATAACATTTGATTTGATTTAGTTACATTTTTCTATTAGTTCTGTAAAACAATTCTAATGGCATAAAACAAGTATTAGCTTGTATTGCCCCGTTGTGGAGCCCTTCGGTTATGTTAATTCTTTGTCATATTGTTTTACTGCTATATCCTGATATTTCATTCTAATGACTAATAATTCCTCTTTCTGTATTTTCAGAAACCACACACAGACACAGACACACAGCATTGAACATAACTTGCCAACATCATAACTGGAACTGGGCATCTTTCTTGTTGAAGATTGAGGACCGCTTTGTATGCTAGCAACATACTGTTTGGAGAGGGAGTAGGGAGGATGAGGGAGTGGAGAGGGTGATGAGGGAGTGGGGTTTTGGGTGAGATAGTTAGTATAATAGCATCATGGAATTGTATTTGATTTGAATGTGAACTGTATGTCCAATTACAGAGGACCTTCTTCAGTAATCATCTCACTTGTTAGCTGGTGGTGAACTTTGTGGCCATTGAGGACAGCAGTGTCGATCAGATGGGAAAATATCTTCTTATAGAAATTGTTTTTTTACGAGCGCATGCCACAAAGCTGTTAATAATGTCTGCCTTATCCATTGACCCCATTTAGTGGTTATAGTCCAGCACACAGTTCGGTTTGATATTTCTCTCTCCCATCCGGTGGTCCACCTTCCTTTTGGCTCCCTCTTCTCCTGTAGCTCCAAGGCATAGCGAATGGTCTCCTCCACTGTCTCCCAACAGCTCCTCTGACAGAAACAACTTGAAGGACTCTGCCTCAAGAGGGTTGATGGCAAAGGGCTTTGCACTCCAGACTGGGACTCATCAAAGCCAACAGCAGGGGCAGGAGGGGTGAAATGTCTGGCAGCCTTCCAGATACCACAGACCTCCTCCTCATTCACTGTTGGACTGCTTCCATCACCACCAGCATCTTCAGATGTCGGTGGACAAGGGGTCCTCAGATTCAGAGTTCTCAATGGCCACAGGGTTGGGCGGCAGCTCCTCACTGTCACGGTTATACTCTGTCAGAATTGATAAAACTCCAGAATTTCCACATGTGCAGCTTAGCTCACTAGCTACATACATAAACAACAAAACTGAATGGCTCCAAGTGAGTGTCAAGGGTGACGTGATTGGCTGCTAGTGTAGCGATACTGATGATTTATCTCCACAGATGGTTTGTTTACATAGCAGGTTAGGATAATTAATGTGGCAGATTAGGTGAATTAACATAGGAGGTTAAGTAATTGAGGTTATAGTTATGAAAAGGATTAGCTTCAATGCTACAGTTGTCAACAACTGTTGTCCCTGACGCAACCACTAGATAGAGCTGTTGTAAGCATAGCTACTCAATTTAGCCACAGTATAATTGACAAATCATGCATTACGATTCTTGCATAGATTGTAATGGAGAAATTCTGTGTGCAAAATACTTTATTGGTTGTATTGATTATGGGCTAATGCTAAGCTATTTGCCAGCAATGTTTGGAGCCTAATTGTTGACATCTTTCAAGGCATTCTGGGTGTCAGACCAAACATGTTATAGCAAAACGAGGTGAAGGGAGGGTTCACTCGTCTTCCGAGTAAACTTCTGTAAGTGAATGATGGTAGACGATACATCCCCTTCGCCTTCAACATGCATACAGCAAACATCTTTGGTTTAAACAGAAAAACAAACATGACGGCGTGCACAAATAACTAATTGTCATGTTTTACTCATTTAAATCACAGGGTAAGCTCTCACATGATGTGATGAATTATAAATATGAATTGCAATAAGCTCATTCATATTGTGGTTTCTGTCAGCGAATAGTTATAATAAGACTGCTTGCATTCAGTCACACTTTCCTCAGTTAGCACTAGGACTACTTTAGCCTACATTTTTCCAATTTGGATGATAATTATGCTCTTGCAACTTCTGTGAAAGTTTGAACATTGCATCCAAAAAGGAACCGCTCATATTGAGAACATAACATTGTAAAGACTGTTTGTGCAAAAATATTTTATGGCCAGCTCAAACATTGACTGTTGCGTCAATCGTAACTAAATGTTCTAACGAAGTGTTCTAATCCCACCGGTTTGAGCATATGCTGCAGGGACCACTGTAGAATCATCACACCCGTGTGTTTATACCTGTCAAGGTTAAGGAGGGAGGAAAAGGTGGAAAAGAGTTTCCTAGGACCAGAGGCTTGAAATTTAGAGTGACAGGAAAAGGAAACAATGTGGTGATCAGTGACCTGGAGGGAGGTTGCAGTGAGATTAGTAGGCAAGCAGCCTCAGTAAAGAGGTTGTCAAGCGTGTTGCCTGCCTTGTGAGCAGGGGAGGACTGGACAGAGGGAGTTCAAAAGAGGCAAAGAGGGGAACGAATGAGTTGGAAATAAATTAATTGAAGACAGATGTCACCAAGTACAAAGAGTGGTGAGCCATCGTCAGGAAATTAACTTATCAAGGTGTTTAAGCTCACTGAGGAACTCTAAGAGCACCTGATGGGTAATAGATGACAATGTTAAGCTTTATTGGACAAGTGACAGTGACAGCATGGAATCCAAATTAGTTCATGGACAGGTGAGTGAGGGAGAAAATAGAAATTCTCCATTTAGGAGAAATTAGTAGCCCTGTGTCACCACAGCAATGACCAGCTGCTCTAGTACTATGAGAGAAAATGTAGTCAGATGAGAGGATCTGGTGTAGCAATGGTCTCTGTGGTGATCCATGTCTCTATCAGGGCCAAAAAGTAAAGTGACTGAAGGGCAGCATAGGCTGATATAGACTTGGCGTTCTTGACTGCAGATCGCCAGTTCCAAATGCTGCCAGAGACCAGGAATTCCACACCAGTTGAATCTGGTCCCCTACAAATCAGCTAGACAATCTGGACCCTCTCTTTCTATAATTATCTGCCGAAATTATTGCAACCCCTATTACTAGCCTGTTCAACCTCTCTTTTGTATCGTCTGAGATTCCCACAGATTGGAAAGCTGCCGCGGTCATCCCCCTCTTCAAAGGAGGAGACACTCTAGACTCAAACTGCTACAGACCTATATCTATTCTACCCTGCCTTTATAAAAGGTCTTTGAAAGCCAAATGAACAAACAGATTACCGACCGTTTCGAAACTCACCGTACCTTCTCCGCTATGCAATCTGGTTTCAGAGCTGGTCATGGGTGCACCTCAGCCACGCTCAAGGTCCTAAACGATATCATAACCGCCATTGATAAGAGACATTACTGTGCAGCCATATTCATAAACCTGGCTAAGGCTTTTGACTCTGTCATCACAACATTCTTATTGGCAGACTCAACTGCCTTGGTTTCTCAAATGATTGCCTCGCTTGGTTCACCAACTACTTCTCAGATAGAGTTCAGTATGTTAAATCGGAGGGCCTGTTGTCCGGACCTCTGGCAGTCTCTATGGGGGTGCCACAGGCTTCAATTCTCGGGCCGACTTTGTTCTTTGGATACATCAATGATGTTGTTCTCGCTGCTGGTGATTCTTTGATCCACCTCTACGCAGATGACACCATTCTGTATACCTCTGGCCCTTTGTTGGACACTGTGTTAACTAACCTCCAGATAAGCTTCAATGCCATACAACTTTCCTTCCGTGGCCTCCAACTGCTCTTAAATGCAAGTAAAACTAAATGCATGCTCTTCAACCGATCGCTGCCTACGCCTGCCCGCCCGTCCAACATCACTACTCTGGACAGTTCTGACATAGAATATGTGTACAACTACAAATACCTAGGTGTCTGGTTAGACTGTAAACTCTCATTCCAGACTCATATTAAACATCTCCAATCCAAAATTAAATCTAGAATCAGCTTCTAATTTCGCAACAAAGCATCCTTCACTCATGCTGCCAAACATACCCTCGTAAAACTGACCATCCTACCGATCCTCGAATTAAGCGATGTAATTTACAAAATAGCATCCAACACTCTACTCAACAAATTAGATGCAGTCTATCACAGTGCCATCCGTTTTGTCACCAAAGACCCATATACTACCCACCACTGCGACCAGTATGATCTCGATGTCTGCCAACGCTTCATACTCGTTGCCAAACCCACTGGCTCCAGGTCATCTACAAGTCTCTGCTAGGTAAAGCCCCGCCTTATCTCAGCTCACTGGTCACCATAGCAGCACCCACCCGTAGCACGCGCTCCAGCAGTTATATCTCACTGGTCACCCCTATAGCCAATTCCTCCTTTGGCTGACTCTCCTTCCAATTCTCTGCTGCCAATGACTGGAACGAACTGCAAGAATCTCTGAAGCTGGAGACTCTTACCTCCCTCATTAGCTTTAAGCACCAGCTGTCAGAGCAGCTGACAGATCACTGCATCTGTACATAGCTCATCTGTAAATAGCCCATCCAATTTACCTCATCCCCGTACTGTATTCATTTATTTATTTATCTTGCTCCGTTGCACCCCAGTATCTCAACTTGCACATTCATCTTCTGCACATCCTACCATTCCAGTGTTTAATTGCTATATTGTAAATATTTTGCCACCATGGCCTATTTATTGCCTTACCTCTCTTGCACATGCTGTATATAGATATGTCTACTCTATTATTGATTGTATGTTTGTTTATTCCAAGTGTAACTCTGTGTTGTTGTATGTGTCGAACTGCCTTGCTTTATCTTGGCCAGGTCACAGTTGCAAATGAGAACTTGTTCTCAACTAGCCTACCTGATCAAATAAAGGTGAAATTAAAAGAAGGAAAAAAAGGTATAGAAAACATAGTTGCCAGAGCTATCAAAATGAGACCAGACAATAACTAGGTAAGATACTCAATTAAGAGAGTGGTGCCATGTTGTAATAACATTTAATTTACATTTACATTTAAGTCATTTAGCAGACGCTCTTATCCAGAGCGACTTACAAATTGGTGTATTCACCTTATGACATCCAGTGGAACAGCCACTTTACAATAGTGCATCTAAATCTTTTAGGGGGGGGGGGGTGAGAAGGATTACTTATCCTATCCTAGGTATTCCTTAAAGAGGTGGGGTTTCAGGTGTCTCCGGAAGGTGGTGATTGACTCCGCTGTCCTGGCGTCGTGAGGGAGTTTGTTCCACCATTGGGGGGCCAGAGCAGCGAACAGTTTTGACTGGGCTGAGCGGGAACTGTACTTCCTCAGTGGTAGGGAGGCGAGCAGGCCAGAGGTGGATGAACGCAGTGCCCTTGTTTGGGTGTAGGGCCTAATCAGAGCCTGGAGGTACTGAGGTGCCGTTCCCCTCACAGCTCCGTAGGCAAGCACCATGGTCTTGTAGCGGATGCGAGCTTCAACTGGAAGCCAGTGGAGAGAGCGGAGGAGCGGGGTGACGTGAGAGAACTTGGGAAGGTTAAACACCAGACGGGCTGCGGCGTTCTGGATGAGTTGTAGGGGTTTAATGGCACAGGCAGGGAGCCCAGCCAACAGCGAGTTGCAGTAATCCAGACGGGAGATGACAAGTGCCTGGATTAGGACCTGCGCCGCTTCCTGTGTGAGGCAGGGTCGTACTCTGCGGATGTTGTAGAGCATGAACCTACAGGAACGGGCCACCGCCTTGATGTTAGTTGAGAACGACAGGGTGTTGTCCAGGATCACGCCAAGGTTCTTAGCGCTCTGGGAGGAGGACACAATGGAGTTGTCAACCGTGATGGCGAGATCATGGAACGGGCAGTCCTTCCCCGGGAGGAAGAGCAGCTCCGTCTTGCCGAGGTTCAGCTTGAGGTGGTGATCCGTCATCCACACTGATATGTCTGCCAGACATGCAGAGATGCGATTCGCCACCTGGTCATCAGAAGGGGAAAGGAGAAGATTAATTGTGTGTCATCTGCATAGCAATGATAGGAGAGGTCATGTGAGGTTATGACAGAGCCAAGTGACTTGGTGTATAGCGAGAATAGGAGAGGGCCTAGAACAGAGCCCTGGGGGACACCAGTGGTGAGAGCGCGTGGTGAGGAGACAGATTCTCGCCACGCCACCTGGTAGGAGCGACCTGTCAGGTAGGACGCAATCCAAGCGTGGGCCGCGCCGGAGATGCCCAACTCGGAGAGGGTGGAGAGGAGGATCTGATGGTTCACAGTATCGAAGGCAGCCGATAGGTCTAGAAGGATGAGAGCAGAGGAGAGAGAGTTAGCTTTAGCAGTGCGGAGCGCCTCCGTGATGCAGAGAAGAGCAGTCTCAGTTGAATGACTAGTCTTGAAACCTGACTGATTTGGATCAAGAAGGTCATTCTGAGAGAGATAGCGGTAGAGCTGGCCAAGGACGGCACGTTCAAGAGTTTTGGAGAGAAAAGAAAGAAGGGATACTGGTCTGTAGTTGTTGACATCGGAGGGATCGAGTGTAGGTTTTCAGAAGGGGTGCAACTCTCGCTCTCTTGAAGACGGAAGGGACGTAGCCAGCGGTCAGGGATGAGTTGATGAGCGAGGTGAGGTAAGGGAGAAGGTCTCCGGAAATGGTCTGGAGAAGAGAGGAGGGGATAGGGTCAAGCGGGCAGGTTGTTGGGCGGCCGGCCGTCACAAGACGCGAGATTTCATCTGGAGAGAGAGGGGAGAAAGAGGTCAGAGCACAGGGTAGGGCAGTGTGAGCAGAACCAGCGGTGTCGTTTGACTTAGCAAACGAGGATCGGATGTCGTCGACCTTCTTTTCAAAATGGTTGACGAAGTCATCTGCAGAGAGGGAGGAGGGGATTCAGGAGGGAGGAGAAGGTGGCAAAGAGCTTCCTAGGGTTAGAGGCAGATGCTTGGAATTTAGAGTGGTAGAAAGTGGCTTTAGCAGCAGAGACAGAGGAGGAAAATGTAGAGAGGAGGGAGTGAAAGGATGCCAGGTCCGCAGGGAGGCGAGTTTTCCTCCATTTCCGCTCGGCTGCCCGGAGCCCTGTTCTGTGAGCTCGCAATGAGTCGGAACTCGGCATAACTATCTTAGTTTTGCGACGAAAACAGGGGGAACTGAAGTACTAACAATAAATGCTAATTGCCTTGCAGAGGTGAAGAGCACCCCTACCGATACCAATTGCAGATTGTCTAGGAGTGGAGAAACCACTCCCCCTCCAATACAGCCACTGATTACGAAAAACAACAGTCACAAATTGCCCTGCACCTTAATCCTGGTTGATATGTCAACAATCATTTCCAGGTTATGAGCAGTCAGCAGTTCACACAACAAGTAGGCTTCTGGG
Source organism: Oncorhynchus keta (assembly GCF_023373465.1). Taxonomy (NCBI): domain Eukaryota; kingdom Metazoa; phylum Chordata; class Actinopteri; order Salmoniformes; family Salmonidae; genus Oncorhynchus; species Oncorhynchus keta. The sequence continues at coordinate 13,594,390 of NC_068437.1, read as the reverse complement.
AAGACAGACAGCACTTAAATTAGATTGTCCTTGCTAGTGAAAGACAGTACTAGACCACAGATTAAGACAAAAATAATTCCTGGAGATATCATGAGTCCTCTAGCACAATGAAGCACAATTGGCACTTAGCACTTCCAACAATTAGCACTTCCCTATTATTTGTGGAAATGTTAGCAAAATAACTTATACAGATTTATTAAACTACTGACAATTGTTTTGGTAATACAATTATTACACATGACAAGAAAAAGCATATTTCACACTTGCCGCTGAGAAAGAGGAGAGTATTTCAGTGTTGCTATGCATGTTAATCATAATGCAGAGAGAACTATAGCACGGATGACAAAGAAAAAAGTTGCCTTTTTTTCCCCTCGACAATCCTATTAAAATCCATTCCAGCTCAACGGCTTACAGTGGGAGTGAGACAATCAAGCCGGCTACACGCCCCTCCAAAGAAACTCAACCAATGTGTTGGGCAGTCGCTACATCATTGTATGGGCCTACATATTTCCCCATGTAATACCTTGAATCACAGTCTTCAGGGCATAGTCATCTTCTCCAACAACCTTTTGCGAACTACTCTCCCCTGGCAGAATGGCAAAAAAATACAACTTTTTTATTGTAAATTGTAAAAACATTTCATCATTGTGTGTTTTAAATGATGCCGCTATAGCCATATCCTCAAGTCCTGGAATCATACAAATCTGTTCATAAGCCAAAAAGCACATAACTCTCTGAGATGGAAAATGGAGGAGGTAGAGTGAATTTGTTGTTAATTGCTTTGGCTGCTTTGCATCTTATACAATCCTCTGCCAAAGGTGTCAGGCTCTGGAGAAGACCCAGATGCAGACAGTCAAAGTAACAACATTTCATTACAAAACGAGGGGGTCAAGGGCAGGCAGAGGTCAGTAATCCAGAGCAGAGTCAGAAAGGTACAGAACAGCAGGCAGGCTCAGGGCAGGCAGACCGGTCAAAACTGGGAAAATGAGAAAACAGGAACTAGAGAAAGACAGGAGCACAGGAAAACCGCCGGTAAGCTTGACGAAACAGAACGAAGAGAGGTTTAAATGCACTGGGGATAATGGAGAAGATGGGTGACACCTGGAGGGGGGTGGAGACAAGCAAAAAGACAGGTGAAACAGATCAGGGTGTGACAAATAGTGTATTTGGAAGAAAGATAAGGTGTTTAAAAAAAGCACTGGAGAAATTAAAGAGAAGGACATAAATAGACACCAGAGAGAAAGGAGAGTGAAAAAGAGAAAGCAGGCCCAGGATGATAACAGCAAGAATGCAAAAAAGGAGGAGACATGGAGCCATAAAACAGGAAAGGATGATGGATGGCAGGTTTTGAACTGGCCGAGATCGAGACACACCTTCACAGTCTTGCTAGTGCAGTCTGAGGTAGAGCGGAGGAGTGAAATGGGGATCCTCTGTAGTTGAGCGGGCACCTGGGTGCCGGGATCGGCCACGTCTTAGACCACGTTGACAGACATGAATGATGGTATATCACAAAAGCCTATGAAACAGATGGGATGCTGAAGGGGTGTTTTGGATGCAGTCCCATCTACTGCTAGATCGTTCCATGTCGGTGCTTGTTTGTTGGGGGGGATTTGACTGGTGCGTCCGACTACAGTGCTACAATGTGTGGCTATGGATTGCATAATAAGAAGCCTTGGAGGTGCGTCTGTCAACCATTGTCAGTCAGGTTAAATTCAAAAGGTATTGTCTTCAAAATTTGACAAGGGGGTTGTTAGAGGTGGGCAGGCTCATTGTACTCAAATCTTTCAATTGTTTACATTTGAAAAAAAGGGGTTTGACTTCAAGGGTAAGTAGCATAAACGTAATCACATGTAACACATCGATTTGCATTAGTATATGCATAAGCAGTTCCAATGCAAAGTTAAGTCCCTTTTCTGTTTTTCTAGATATCACAAAACTAATCAGAATTCAGAAGAATGCCGTGTCAGAAAGTGTTTTTGAGGGTGTGACATAATATGGAGGACCTGGCAAGCCAGCCTATTCCCTATAATGTAAACTCCAACTGAAATAACAAAAATAAACACAACATGCAACAATTACAGTTGCAGTTCAAATAAGGAAATCAGTCAATTGAAATAAAATTGTTAGGCCCTAATCTATGGATTTCACATGACTGGGTATACAGATATACATCTGTTGGTCATAGATACCTTAAAAAAAACATTGGGGGTGTGCATAAGAAAACCAGTCAGTATCTGCTGTGACCACCATTTTTCTCATGCAGCATGACATCTCCTTCGTATAGAGTTAATCAGGCTGTTGATTGTGGCCAGTGGAATGTCCCACTCCTCTTCAATTACTGTGAAGTTGCTGGATATTGGAACACGCTGTCGTACTTGTCGATCAAGAGCATCCCAAACATGCTCAATGGGTGACATGTCTGGTGACTATGTAGACAATTGAAGAACTGGGACATTTTCAGCTTTTCACCAGGAATTGTGTACAGATCCTCGTGACATGACATGGGGCTGTGCATTTTTTTGCATTCATGACTACTGGTTTCAATTACATTTTCAGCCAACTTACAAGCAAGTACTAGGAATGTATTGTTACAAATCAACTTCCAAGGTCTGTCACGACTTCCGCCGAAGTTGGTTCCTCTCCTTGTTTGGGCAGCGGTTGGCGTCGCCGGTCTTCTAGCCATCATCGATCCACTTTTCATTTTCCATTTGTTTTGTCTGGTCTTCCCACACGCCTGGTTTCAATCCCATCATTACATGTTGTGTATTTAACCCTCTTTTCCCCCCATGTCCTTGTCTGGAATTGTTTGTTGTAGTGCATGTGCAAGTTTATCTGGTGTGTGACGGGTTTTGTACCCATTGATTGTTTGTTCTGTTTCCAGTGTTTTTTTAAATTATTAAACTGCTCCGTTGTAAACACAGTTTTTGCTCTCCTGCACCTGACTTCTCTGCCACCGGTACACACCCCTTACAAGGTCACTCTCCAACTAGCCTGCTAACATTAGGCCTACTAGCATGCTAACTTTAGCCCTACCAGCCTGCTAACGTTACGTTAGCACTTTCAACCATTCGCTGCCTGCACCCGCACGCCGGACTAGCATCACCACCCTGGATGGTTCCGACCTAGAATATGTGGACATCTATAAGTACCTAGGTGTCTGGCTAGACTGTAAACTCTCCTTCCAGACATATATCAAACATCTCCAATGCAAAATCAAATCTAGAGTCGGCTTTCTATTTCGCAACAAAGCCTCCTTCACTCACGCCGCCAAACTTACCCTAGTAAGACTGACTATCCTACCGATCCTCGACTTCGGCGATGTCACCTACAAAATAGCTTCCAATACTCTACTCAGCAAACTGGATGCAGTTTATCACAGTGCCATCTGCTTTGTTACTAAAGCACCTTATACCACCCACCACTGCGACCTGTATGCTCTAGTTGGCTGGCCCTCGCTACATATTCGTCGCCAGACCCACTGGCACCAGGTCATCTACAAGTCCATGCTAGGTAAAGCTCCGCCTTATCTCAGTTCACTGGTCACGATGGCAACACCCACCCGTAGCACGCGCTCCAGCAGGTGTATCTCACTGATCATCCCTAAAGCCAACACCTAATTTGGCCGCCTTTCCTTCCAGTTCTCTGCTGCCCGTGACTGGAATGAATTGCAAAAATCGTTGAAGTTGGAGACTTTTATCTCCCTCGCCAACTTTAAACATCTGCCAGCTGAGCAGCTAACCGTTCGCTGCAGCTGTACATAGTCCATCGATAAATAGCAGTCCCAATTTACCTACTTCATCCTCATACTGTTTTTATTAATTTACTTTTCTGCTCTTTTGTACACCAGTATCTCTACCTGCACATGACCATCTGACCATTTATCACTCCAGTGTTAATCTGCTAAATTGTAATTATTTGCCTACCTCCTCATGCCTTTTGCACACAATGTATAATGACTCTTTCTTTTTTTCCTACTGTGTTATTGACTTGTTTACTCCATGTGTAACTCTTAGTTGTTGTCTGTTCACATTGTTATGCTTTATCTTGGCCAGGTCGCAGTTGTAAATGAGAACTTGTTCTCAACTACCCTACCTGGTTAAATAAAGGTGAAATTTAAAAAAAATGAGTCAGCCAGATGCTATCAAAGCCTAGCTTACAGTTACAGTACATTAAAGTAAACCAATGTTTTGGAAATACACAATGCCATTAACCAGTTATCAAAGAATGTTAGCTATATGCAGTTATCTTAGCCATCAAGCTAGCCAACCAGCTAGCGTTAGCTATTTGACAAAGTAGCTATTACCTTCGCTAGCCTCGCCAACCACCACCGTTATGGTCGGCAAGCCAGAGCCCTCAAGTGCAGACCAGCTAGTACACAATTAACATAAGCGCAGATCAAAAGCAAAGAGAGTAGAGACTTACAGATTGACAGCTAGGTCCCATCCCAAGAGTACACACTGAGTTAGCCACCAAAGTGAAGGGGAGGCAGGCACTTCACTGGGCCGAGGGAGAGTCAGTAAGGGAAATCCAACAGCTATATAGTGAGAAAAATCCGAAATAGATACACTATCCTTGTTTTTAAAAATGGTCCATTTAAAATAACATCAAATTGATCTGAAATACAGTGTAGACAATGCTGTGTACTTCACAGAACAGCACAAACTGTCTCTATCCAGAATAGAAAGAGTGGGAGGCCCCGGTGCACAACTGAGCGAGTATCTAGTTTGAGAAAGACGCCTCACAAGTCCTCAACTGGCAGCTTCATTAAATAGTACCCACAAACCACCAGTCTCAACGTCAACAGTGAAGAGGCCACTTTGGGATGCTGGCCTTCTAGGCGGAGTTGCAAAGAAAAAGACTGGTAAATAAAATTAAAGATTAAGATGGGCAAAAGAACAGACACTGGACAGAGGCACTCTGTTGATGTTGACACGGGTGTTTTGCAGGTACTCTAGGGAAGGTCAGTTTTTTATTGCTTCTTTAAATCAGGTCAACAGTTTTCAGCTGTGCTAACATAATTACAAAATGGTTTTCTAATGAACAATTACCATTTTTAAAATGATAAACTTGGATTAGCTAACACAACGTGCCATTGGAACACATGAGTGATGGTTGCTGCTAATGGGCCTCTGTACTCCTATGTAGATATTCCATAAAAATATCAGACGTTTCCAGCTACAATAGTCTTTTACAACATTAACAATGTCTACACTGTATTTCTGACCAATTTTATGTTATGTAATGTTAATGCACAAAAAAAATGTGCTTTTCTTTCAAAACAAGGACATTTCTAAGTGACCCTGTCACTCCCTGACCTTAGTTCCTTTTTTATGTCTCTATTTTGGTTTGGTCGGGGCATGAGTTGGAGTGGGCATTCTGTTGTTTTTCTATGTTTTCTTTTCTATGCGTTTGGCCTGGTATGGTTCCCAATCAGAGGCAGCTGTCTATCGTTGTTTCTGATTGAGAACCATACTTAAGTAGCCTTTTCCCACCTGGTGTTTGTGTTTAGTTGTTTCCTGTTTTGTGTTGTCACCTTTCAGGACAGTTTCAAATTTTGTTATTTCACTTTGTTATTTTGTATTTTCGTGTTCTGTTCTAATAAATAATCATGGACACTTACCATGCAGCGTTTTGGTCCGATCCTTCCTACTCCTCATTCGATGAAGACGAAGATTGTTACAGACCCCAAACTTTTGAATGACAGTGTATATTCCAAATGTCAGTCAGCTAGTGCGCTAGCACCAAGTCAAGGTGGAAAAAGTTACAAAATGTCCGTAGCCTATTTCACAGAGAACTTGACGAAAAGTTAACGAAACAAAAATTTGAATAGACCAGGTACTATGTAATTAGAGCAAGCAGGTATAATTTTCTATTTTGTTTTGAATCTACGGCAAGAAGACACCAGAGACTGCCATGCTAACGGATTTCCACTAGATAACACAGGCACAAAGTCTGAAGAGCATGAGAACAATGCATGGACGCACGTTCCCCATCTGTTCCTTTTTTACATCACACTTCCTCATGATTGGTGGATTATAATTCACCACTGCCAACACTTGGTGTGGACTGTAATTACATGCAAGCATGGCTAGTTGTTAACGTTTGCCAGCTTGATTTAGCATACGAACACGGTAGCACAGAGTAGATTCTCCATATGATGTTGAGAAATAGTGTATTGCTGGAAATAGGTTAATACATATGTAACAACCCTAAAACATAACTATGTTTGTGGTTATAGGTGACCAGATTGTTACTACAACTAAGTTACTAACTCTTTGATCGCTATGTGTTGTTACTTTGGAGAGTACAAACTCATGCTTCCTACCCTTTAACCAAGAACATCTCCATCTCATCTACAATCCTTCACTGTCACAACTCTCTCGAATTGTCATTCTCTCTCAGCTCCATGTAGATCTAAAAGAAGACTGTCTGGGTCCTGGTTCTCCCCATGTGCATTGTACCCTCAGAACAGAGGGGTTAAAGACGGGTGGAGGAGCGCCAGCTGTAAATATCACCCACAGCCCAGGTGCTTGCTGCTAGCCTATACCCAGTGATGCGCTAGTCTAGACCCCGTTTTGGAGAGACAGCTGCCTTACCCATTTCTCAGTACCCAACACCCAGCCCTGCACGGCTCCTTCAAACCACGAGGCACTCATTAAGAGGCTACTTCAACAAAACAAATGATTAATGGAGGAGAGTGCCGGCTGTAATTTGCGAACCAAGTGCAAACCGATCACATGTAGAATTTGCTCTTAAAAGAAATGTGGGATCTTGAACGTTAAGAAAGAAATGTTAATTAGTTTTTTCCTTCACAATATTTAAATCACAGTACAGGTATCACAAAACATGATTTTACATTGTGAGATACAGCTTTTGATTGCCGGTAGATAGGCGACACCAGGAGTTGACTTGCAAGGATTTCACAATTACATCATCATTGTGAATAGTTGTACAAATGTCAGAGAAAGGAAAGCAACAGCAGCAATGTCCTGTGTGGCAATACTTTGAAAAGTTAAATGAAATGCAAACTTTGCGGGGTGGAATTGAGGAACAGTAATGGTAGTGCAGGTGCAATGCTTAACCATCTGAAAGGGACTCACCGTGAGACCCAGACTGTTGCTTTGCAGCAGTGCAGCTGCATTGTGAATTCACATGAAATTGTAAGCATTTTTCTTATCGTTTCAAAACGTTAACAAAAATGCCACATTTGTCACATCTCTACCCTGGATATAAAAACGCCGGCTGCTTCAGTTTTATACTCTTGCAGTTGTATGAAAATGCCACCTTTGGCTGAGTAAAAACCCCATTGGAGATAAAACAGTTCAGCAGGTGTCATTGCTATTTTATCGGCTGGGGAACAGCTTGCCAGTGTGAGCGTGAGTACATGCAAGAGCCTAGTTATGCGCCGTTGGAGCCGAGGGCACTCTCTCACTGACCCAATTTGTCATTCTGCTCCTGAGTCAGACTCTGCAGACGAGTGGTGAGGGAGATGACTAACCGCCCATTCTGACAGACCCTGCCACAGACACTTGTCTTTGGGTTGTCTCCCCTCTGGGGACAGACATGAGGGAGCAATGATGATTCGGTTTGCTCACTGCTCCTTGTGCATGACAGCATAGGAAGGGTTTCTTATGTAGTCAATGTCCTTAGAGAGAGAGAGTGTCACAGGGGATACTTTCGGACATGTCATGGCTTTAATTCACAAAGCTCCTCTCTACTGCTGAATGATAGAAAAGCAGAGAACAAGACACTTCCTTGACCCCAAATCCATTGCTACAAACGTTTTAGTGTGAATGGGTACCAATCAAATCTTGACGGATTAATTCAACCAAGGAAAATGTTTCAATGCCAAAATGTATAAATCAATCTTGCAGGCTGTAAGTGAAGTGGTGTGAGAAGTTAACACTAACAGCAATCTGGAGGATTCCTTCACAGGCTTGATTCTCCAAATCTTTGACAACCCAATGGTTTCTGTTTTATCCTTGAAACACATTGCATACGCCACACATTGACCCGTTCTTTGCCTCTGGCCATTTCAATGTTTGAACAGTGTAGAATATAGCTTAGTAATGGCTCAGGGAAGACAATTGTACACTCTGGTAATTCTGAGAAAAAAATATACAGATACTGACCAAAACCATTATGCCATTAGGCTGTATTAAAAACAGAGATAGGCTTCATATTCTCCAAGGCATGAATTAAAGTGTTGACTGCCAATATTTTCCCTTTCCTTTTTCACATGTGCCATTCTAATTGCTCTACAAATTCCAAGTGTCTCTTTGCTGTCTGACTTAAATCCCCAGCTAAGCGAGTGTGGGATTCGAAGGGGATAGGACTCAGAGAAATTCCCATCGGGTTGTGCTTGAGATGGGCACAACTCACAAATGCTAAACGAAGAAAAAATCTTGAAGACAATTTCACAATAAAAAGGTTTAAACTGTATAATGTCCTCAAATCTAGGCCAAGGTACCTTTTTTTTCCATACAAAACGAAATCTATAAAAGACTAACCACACAAATAAGAGTCTTTGTTTAAGAATCGGATGTGAGGTGTCGCTCTGACACATTTGAACAGGGATTTACGGATTAGACCTAGGCTACACCTTTCAGAGAGAATGGTAAAGAAATCAGTATGAAAGCAATGCGATAGTTTTGTTTATTCAACTGAATTAACCACACAAATATTTCAACATTTGTGCTGAATAGCCAGTTGATTTCCTGTTTGTTTCAATTGTTTCATCCACCAAGGCCTTTGCAAATCGGCTTGATGTCACGAATCTTGCCAGTGAGGGCTTAAGAATCACGACACAATGAACATGTAAATAATATGCTGTACCAAATCTCTTGCTGCAGCAGACGTAAATGTGAGATTGAGGGAAAGCGTGGAGAAAATAAACATGTTGGACAAAGAGCACAACAGTACTCAACGATGCCCAAGAGTCGCTACAGTTTCAAACGCAAACTGTTGCGGATGAACAGAGGACCCTCCCTTGCTCCACATATCCATCTAGGCTTGAGAAAGGCTTACAGACAGGGTCACCCCACATAGGTCTTCAAAGGGCTTGTCCAAATGTAACACCCATTGCCAAGGGAAGCTTTGTGTTCCTGTCACTCTACAGTGCATGGGGGAATTATGACTCTAACAGAGGTGCTGCTGCTGTTTATGTAAGAAGTGTGCTGGGACAGTGTTCTTCCGTAATGTCATATTCTCCATCTTTCTCTCCTTATCTGCAGTCTTCTGTTAAGGTTTCACAGCATTTGTCTCTCTGCCCTTGGTCCGTAGATTGGAGATGGTTCCTCTTCTGTGCACCTACGGTGACTAAGGCTACTATCTTAGCACAAGCACCCGTCTTTAAGGCCCCCATATTGGCTCCTGTGGCTCCTGGGCCAATCCCAAAACCAACGTTGTGAATTGCGTGATACACCGCATGCAGTTTCCCCTTCAAAAGGGAGGAGCACCGAACAAACTTTCACAGGCAAGAGGGTGAATATGCTACCCTCACTGGTGCTGAGGTTTATATTCTCAGACTCTTTCACTGGGCACTCCAGCACAAAATTGAAGCCTCTGGAGCATATCGGAGAGGAAAATACACATGGTGAATTAATTGCCCAGTGATGCAGGAAGATTTGAACAACAAAAGAGGCAAAACAAATGTGACAAAGAAAGCGAGTGGAAAATATAAGAACCTAATTAATTCCATGCGGGTCCAGTGGACACAGTGATCATTTAATATATCATTACATTCCCCTGGACCGAAACCATTGCTCTCAAAAATGTATGCTGTGATTCTAGCCACCGCTTTTCCAAAATTAACTTGGATTCTGAAAATAATGGCACTGGGAAATTTAGCCAAACAAATCTATTAAATGACTGAGTAGATTAAAGTAAACAGGGATTTTGACAGAAAATAAGTTAAGATGACACGGAGCCAATTTTAACATGTAATGCACTTCTCTTGACAAATATGGCACTACCTTAAAAACCCTTGGTGATAGGCTCAGCACATGAATAACTTCTATAATTTAAAGTATAGCCTCACTACACTTCAGCTAACATTTACTTGGGCTACTTTGGCTTAAACCCTGTGTATGCCTGAATGCACACAAGGTCAGAGAGACACTTTGACCTCATACTAGCTAACCTGTTCACCTGATCAAGGGCTTGTTAACAAGTTGGCATTTTAAATCAGCTGTAGATTAGTTCAAATACATGGAATGGCTGGGGGACAACATTAAACAACAAATCAGGTGTCCGGGCATCATCAGGTGTTCCTCAGAGCTCTGCAACAAGCCACCTCAGTTCTGATTAGTCAGCTCCTCTTACCCCTAGGACTCTATGGGTAACAAGGCGGCATCAAGCTGGTATGTGTGTACTTCACAAAACATTCATTCAAACTCCATGAGCTCTCGGCAGAATGGAGCAATGTAGGGGTTGAGAACAGCTGACTTCCCCTCGTGCACTCAGTCCCATTTTCATGGTTCATCTGTACAGCCATATATCCAAAATAGTTTATCAATAGTTTATCAATCAATTGACGCATTGAGCAAATACAAATAAGACAACTAGATAAACCTACTTCGAATCCTAGCTAACTAATAGAACATGACTTTTATAGCCAACACAATACCACAGATTTGACCAGATGTTCCATTCCTTCTGTACCAAAGGTTTGCATTCTACTAGTAAAGTGAACAGGTTTAGCTAATACTGTAAAAGAGTGAGAGCAAAATAACCACAGACAACTAAATTACCGTCAAACACTCATGGTTTATTTGAAAACACATGGTAATTCGTGGGGGGGGGAGTTAGGGGCTGAGTTGGACCCAAGGAGGGAAATAAGTATCCAAAAACACCCCTAAGCTAGCCTAGCTTACTTCACCAACAGCTAACTAACTAATCAAAAATGTCTTCTGATTAGCGACTGATTGGGGAATGATGAATGCCACCTGTGAGGGGAGAAGGAGAGAAAAGAAATACACACACAGGATACCTGTATCTGTAACAGCACCCTAGAGTCATGCACAACTCATTAAGCAAATTTTGAATACCATCATAAATGTGAAAAATATTGTCATAATTATTTGAAATCTTGTGAAAACCTAGAACAATGCATTCCATCATTATCATGCTCCATTTCTGGTGCACTCAACCTAACAGAGGGGGCCAAAACCAAGGCCTCATCTGTTGCCTCCCTATGGGCCTACTGGTCCATGGGATTTGTCATCCCTTTGTGTGCAAGATTTACTCCTGGCCCAGTATATCTGATCTAACATAATGAATGTGATTATACAAGGATAAAAACAAACACAGGAGCAGAAATAAGAAAACACTTGAGGGTGTGAACACAGTACTGGTAACACAGTGATGACGCAAACCTCTAAATGAATAGACCAGATCTGATGTTGGCCTACATCTCCCATATTTCGCATGAGTGAGTGTTACTGTAGATTGCGGAGAAGTTTTTAAACTGCATTCAATATAAACAACAACATTATTGCAATAAACTAGTCACATACTGTCCCTCCGGCCTTGATACTAGTAAGCAAGCTTTTGCACCAGCCGGGCGCTAAAAAAGCTGATTCTAGTATCCTTACCAAAGTGTTAATGAGTAGGTAGGCCTAATTAGAATGTGTTTGTGCTGGCCAATAACAAAAACCGGCACACCCTGTAGGTATCCAGGACCAGGGCCACAGGGTTTGATCTTGACTTGCCTTTTTGAAAGAAAAACTTAAGCCTGAAAAAAGGTACTTAAAACACAGTGCAGAAAACCACAGCTGTTAGGACCATCTAATGATTTCTGATTAACAATAGCTCTCCATAATTTTGAACTTAAATCTATTATTTTGGCTACGTGCTGTCTGGGTCACTAGAAATTATCTGCTCTGTAATATTCGTAATTCCTCATTTTCCTCTTTACCTCCATATAGCCACCCAAATGGGGGCCAATTACACAGTCGAATTGCAGTGCCCTTATAAAGACCGTTATGCTCTGGTGCCTACAGTGTAGCACTACAAACAGTGCATTCTAAAGGTATTCAGACCACTTCACTTGTTCCACATTTTTTACGTTACAGCCTTGCTCTAAAATGGATTAAATACAATTTTTCCCTCATCAATCTACACATAGTACCCCGTAATGGCAAAGTGAAAACTGATTTTTACAAATGTATAAAACATTTAAAACAGAAATATCTTATTATTATAAGTATTCAACAATATGTCTAAACCTGATTGGCGGAATTGTCTAAGTAGAAAACTACACCAAAAGTATGTGGACACCTGTTCGTCGAACATCTCATTCCAAAATCATGGGCATTAATATGGAGTTGGTCCCCCATTTGCTGCTATAATTGCCTCGACTCTTCTGGGAAGGCATCCACTATATGTTGGAACATTGCTGCAGGGACTTGCTTCCATTCAGCCAGAAGAGCATTAGTGAGGATGGGCACTGATTTTGGGCGATTAGGCCTGGCTCGCTGTCAGCATTCCAATTCATCCCTAAGGTGTTTGATGGGGTTGAAGGCAGGGCTTTGTGCAGGCCAGTCAAGTTCTTCCACACTGATCTCAACAAACCATTTCTGTATGGACCTCGCTTTGTGCACAGGGGCATTATTATGCTGAAACATGAAAGGGCCTTCCCCAAAATGTTGCTACAATGTTGGAAGCACAGAATCGTCTAGAATGTCATTGTAGGTCGAGCCTAAACCATGAAAAACAGCAGGTAGCATTCTCCTGGCATCTGCCAAACCCAGATTTGTCCGTCGAACTGCCAGATGATGACGTGTGATTCATCACTCCAGAGAACGTGTTGCCACTGCTCCAGGGTCCAATGGCAGAGAGCTTTGCACCACTACAGCAGACACTTGGCATTGTGCGTGGTGATCTTAGGCTTGTGTGCGGCTGCTTGGCCATGGAAAGCCATTTCATGAAGCTCCCGACGTTTAGTTTTTGTGCTGACGTTGTTTCCAGAGGCAGTTTGGAACTCGGTCGTGAGTGTTGCAACCGAGGATAATTTATTTCCACGAGCTACACACTTTAGCATTGGCAGTTCCATTCTGTGAGATTGTGTGTCGTGCACTTCATGGCTGAGCCATTGTTGCTCCTAGACGGTTCCACTTCAGAATAACAGCACTTACAGTTGCTCGGGGCAGCTCTAGCAGGGCAGAAATTTGACAAATTGACTTGTTGGAAAGGTGGCATCCTATGACAGTGCCACGTTGAAAGTAACCAAGTTCTTCACTGCAAGCCATTCTACTACCAATGTTTGGCAATAGAGATTTCATGGCTGTGTGCTCCGATTTTAAACACCTGTCAGCAATGGGTGTGGCTGAAATAGCCAATCCACTCATTTGAAGTGGTACTTTGGCCATGTAGTGTATCTATATTCTTACCATACGAAACGTTTATCTGACTGTTTGCTAATATAATGTTAGTCAGTGAGATAGCCAGATTCAGGTAAATACAGTTTACATGCAAGATAGCTAGATCTCATCACCATATTTGGTGGCGAGTGGAAATGCCAACCAGATGCTTCAGATTTATTCAGTGAAACACCTCACTCATGGTTCTGTCTGTGGGTGTCTTTCAAAGCATAATTAATGAGTTATAGTTGGCTAACTTTGATAAGCAACCAGAAATAACTATTGCATTTCCTGATTAAAAAGTACAAATGTTGATATGCATTTTTGTTCATTGAATAAATGTATTTATACTACTGTTAATGAAATGTTTTCATTAAAAACATTATTTAACAAGTAAATTCATTTTTCCATTCTACCCAAGCGAACTGGTCATTATTTATTTTCTCATATTTTGAAACAGTCATGGAATGATGAGATTAACACGGTATTTTGTGGGAGTTGTTGTTCCGCATATCAATCAATCTGTCCCCAGGATCCGAACAACCGGTTTTATAATAAATCCCATTAAGGTGGATGTTGTTAGGTTCTGACAAACAGGGTGACAAACTAACGGACAACTAGTCAAAGCTTCCAGCTTCCAGCAGCACAAGTGTTTATACCCTCCTTTAGGCGGAGTCTCCTGCTTGCACCTCTAAACACTATATCTTTGTTGCTAGGCAGGAAGTTAAGTGGTGTGTGTAACAAAACTGTTCCTTCTCCATTCATCTGACCTGACCTCGGCCCATATTCCTCACTAATCCACAGCTATCCAACCATATCACGTAGTAATTTTCTAGACCCATACTTCTTATCCAACCTCCATTGATCCCAGCATATACAGTTGAAGTCGGAAGTTTACATACACCTTAGGCAAATAAATTGAAACTCATTTTTTCACAATTCCTGACATTTAATCCTAGTAAAAATGCCCTGTCTTAGGTCAGTTAGGATCACCACTTTATTTTAAGAATGTGAAATGTCAGAATAATAGTAGAGAGAATGATTTATTTCAGATTTTATTTCTTTCATCACATTCGCAGTGGGTTAGAAGTTTACATCCACTCCATGAGTATTTGGTAGCATTGCCTTTAAATTGTTTAACTTGGGTCAAACGTTTTGGGAAGCCTTCCACAAGCTTCCCACAATAAGTTGGGTGAATGTTAGCCCATTCCTCCTTCCAGAGCTGGTGTCAGGTTTGTAAAATCCTTGCTAGCACACGCTTTTTCAGTTCTGCCCACATGATGTTGCCACCCTCGTGCTTCATTGTTGGGATGGTGACCTTCGGCTTGCAAGCCTCCCCCTTTTCCTCAAAACATAACGATGGTCATCATGGCCAAACAGTTATATTACTGTTTCATCAGACCAGAGGACATTTCTCCCAAAAGTACGATCTTTGTCCCCATGTACAGTTGCAAACTGTAGTCTGGCTCTTTTATGGAGGGTTTGGAGCAGTGGCTTCTTCCTTGCTGAGCGGCCTTCAGGTTATAACTCTTGTTTTACTGTGGATATATAGATATGGTATACCTGTTTCCTCCAGCATCTTCCTTTGCTGTTGTCCTGGGATTGATTGGCACTTTTCACACCAAAGTACATTTATTTCTAGAAGACAGAACACGTCTCCCTCCTGAGCGGTATGACGGATGTGTGGTCCCATGGTGTTTATACTTGGGTACTATTGCTTGTACAGCTGAACATGGTACCTTCAGTCATTTGGAAATTGCTCTCAAGGTTGAACCAGAATTGTGGAGGTCTATAATTGTTTTTCTGGGGTTTTGGCTGATTTTTCTTTTGATTTTCCCATGATGTCACGAAAAGAGGCACTGAGTTTGAAGGTAGGCCTTGAAATACATCCACAGGTACACTTACAATTGACTCAAATTATGTCAATTAGCCAATCAGAAGCTTCTAAAGCCATGACATAATCTTCTGGAATTTTCCAAGCTGTTTGAAGGCACATTCAACTTAGTGCATGTAAACTCCTGACCCACCGAAATTGTGATACAGTGAATTATAAGTGAAATAATCTGTCTGTAAACAATTGTTGGAAAAATTACTTGTGTCGTGCACGAAGTAGATGTCCTAACCGACTTGCCAAAACTATAGTTTGTTAACAAGAAATGTGTGGAGTGGTGGAAAAACGAGTTTTAATGACTCCAACCTAAGGTTATGTCAACTTCCGACTTCAACTGTACATTTATCATACATGTACATGTCAGCGTTTGTAGAGTGTTAAACAAAAAAACACTTTGTTTGTCATAGGCAGACAATATTAATATGAGATGAAAAGGCAAGTTCCTGACAAGTTCAGGAAGCTCAGCTAGAGATCTGTGAGACGTTTGCAGCGATGGGGGCTGACGTTTTGATCAAGAGACCTTTAGAAAATATGCACATTTTCTCTAACACTAAATATACCAATATGTATTCTAAAGTTATAAGGAAGGTGAAATATTATAGTTAGTCATTTTATAAATGTATTATACTATATTTTGAAAATATATAAGTCATTTCAAGCCTTATTCATACCGTTTTGTTGAATAGGAAATATATCATATAAAATATTTTATATTTCTATTATATTTGTCCTGTGAACTCTAGTTTGTGTCCTCAAACGTGACCACACCTCAGCGATTTATAACTCTTTTTTTCAGAAAGGTGAGATTTGAACAGTTCTTGAAGTATGCAGCATTGCTAGTTAATGTTTATGGCCCTCTCATGATAAATCATTACTTTTGGGGATCACATAGATTACATTTAAGAGGTGGTATATTATACTTATACCGCTGGTATAAGAGACTTTGTTTCTATTGACAACTATTATACTCCGTATGGCAGCAACACAGTACACTGTATCTGAAAAAAACGGTGTTAGTGCAGTAGAGTAGGCCAGTCAGTGTGACACTGACAGGCACTGGGAGAGCTCAGCTGCTGAAGTCATGCTGTGTAACCTTCCAGCCCGAGGAGTCTCTGGGCATTGGAAGTGACAGGAAAGAAGTGACTTTGCAGTCAATACCTCAACTGAGGCTCTGTTAGTGTGTTCGAGGCATTTCGCCACCATTTCATGTGAAGAGTAAAATAGTGTCACTCGTTGAAGTCTATCTGCCCTGAAGCACCAATAAGAACGGTCTGAACAATCTTATGAGTCTGAGAAATGTCTGAAACCCTACCTCTTTAAAGAGAATCTTGTATTTTCCTACTAGCACAGACTTTTTGCCTATAGCTACTTTGGTTGGGGGGTAATGTACTTACTGTGTTTGTGATATGTTGTTGTCTCACCTAGCTATCTTAAGTTGAATACTCCAATGTAGGATGGGGCCCGGTTTCCCGATAGCGATGGAATTTAGGCTTATGAGAGTTTTAACAATGCATAAAATGGTTGAAGATGTAACATGCATATCCCAAAATACCACTCAGAAAGTATGGTCGCTAAGTGCATCGTTGGAGCATGAATTGATACTGATAGATCGAATTAATGGCAGTCTGCGCTCTGATCAGATTTCTCCAATAAAATCTTACCTTAACATTACAATTATTCCACAATACTGATGACCGATCAGCTCCTAGAGCTCCTAGAGCTCCTATTATAACCTAATGGCTGCAAATACTGAGGCGGCTTATTCAATCAGTGTAGGTGAAGGGGAGGAGACATGTTAAAGAAAGATTTTAAGCCTTGAGACAATTGAGACGTTGTGTACAGTCTTGCCATTCAGAGGGACAAAATACTTAAGTGTCTTTGGACGGGATATGGTAGTAGGTGCCAGGCGCACCAGTGTAAGTGTGTCAAGAACTGCAACACTGCTGCGTTTTTCACGCTCAACAGTTTCCTGTGTGTATCAAGAATGGTTCACCACCCAAAAAACATCCAGCCAACTTGACAGAACTGTGGGAAGCATTGGAGTCAACATAGTCCAGTATACCCGTGGAACACTTGACACCTTGTGCCAAATAGAGGCTGTTCTGAGGGCAAAAGGGAGGTGTAGCCTATAAATAGAACTCAATTGACTGAACATGACATTTATTTCATTATAGGCAGTGATCTCAGTTTTAATTTTAAGCATATTTATTTTTATCTTTCACTCTTTCAATTGCAAAGACATTGTCAACTTTGTATTTGTAGTCAACTTCTTTCCCAAGTTATCCTTGTTCAGAGGCAGATAAACATCTTGACCATATACTTAGCGGATATCTTTAATGTATAAAGTGATGCAGAAGGGCAAAAAACTTATGTTTTATGAGTGGTCTGAGGCATTCGGTAAATAATACGCTTTTTCCAAGCTCACATTTACTCACATTTACTAAGGTTTTGGGAAACAGCTCAAAGATTTAACAATGCTCCTACGAAAGTTCTAATGATGAACTTAGCCTTAACCCTTTGAAGAACACACGGGTGTGATCATTCCTGCAGCTGACACTCAAACCGGCGTGATTAGAACACTTATTTAGATCGTCCAGTTACAATTGACACTACAGGCAGCGTTTGAGCGGGCCACACGTTTTTTTTACAGAAAAAACTAACACCTTAATTCACATGGTTAGAAAATAAAACTTGTGAGTAAATCTTCTCAGTCATTCAGAAACAGTGTTAAACAATTGAACGCACTTCTATATTATCAAACAAACATCATACCTTTATGCTTGCGTACTGTATGCCCGTTGATGTCATTCATATTCTATTATGCATGTGAAGCTTCTGAGCTTTAGAACCAGATTAGTGAATTTTGAATTAATTGAAAAATAGCAAACACTCACAAAGTCTGTGACAGAAAGCGTCATTCTTGATGTGCTTTATCTCCCTCCCCCTCGGTATTAGTAGGATGCTCATTACTCCGCTCGAATAGGGTTTCCAGTTGTCTTGGGGCCATGGTAATTTGCAGTAAATAGTATCAAGAGAGACATCACAAGGAAGCCTTCAGTGTATTGTGTTTCTGCCTCTCCATTGACCACGATGGTCGGTCAGGTTCATAACGGACACAAAACATACAAGCACATGTACCTCTCGAAACAAATGTCAAGTGGAAGGCTCCAATTTCCAATTTCACCCAATGGGGGAGGGGGGGTAAGAGGTGTTGAGTGTATTAAATATATATGACATTGTCAGAAAAGGTGCAGTTCTGAGAAAGAACAGCTTACCGGTACATTTGTATACAGTATAACACCAAACAATGTACAGCATGAACACAATGTTATGAGATCAGAAATCTGATTACCTTTTTGCAGCAGATACGTCACCCCCTTTGCACTTTGAGGCCTATGGACAAAATTGTGAAGTCACTGCATCCATCGTTAGTTATGACAGGACGATGGTGGATATGCTTACAGATAGAAATAACACCACACCAGACAACGGTCAAATCCGAGGGGGAGAGAGTCGGAGGATGGCACACAGGAGCTACAGTGTCAAGGAACGTACATCCATTAATTACCACAATGAGAAGAGGGTGGCAGAGTACAGGTTTGCCTCCTAACAAAAATGAAACAAAGTTGATTGTAAATCCTGCGGCTGATGCCAGCAACTCCAGGGCAGGGAAGGGGAGGCACAGTGATTTACTCTTCATGTCCAGCCTCAGGACGTCTTCCATCAACACTGTGACAAACGGAGCCCGGCACAGGGCTGTCCCCTGAAGTACCGGAAGGATGTGGTGTTATCCCACAGAGTGCTGGGGTCAACTATGAGAGATACCGGAGCACACCCAACATTACTGCCCTGCCTAAGTACCATGTGTTAATCTGATAGGGCCTGTTTTGCCCACCTTCTACAAACTATAGCCGGTTTCTCCCAACTCAAATCTGTGTCCATATTGATTGGACAACTTCAGGTAGTACCTCCACATTTCAAAATAATTTCTCCCTACTAAACATTACCCAGAGGTCACAAACCTTCCTCCTGGAGGGTAATCCGCTGTAGGATTTTGTTCCAGCCTTAATCTCACACAGCTAATGTGCTTATCAAATCAGCAGCTTCTCATCAGGACCTTGATTAGTTGAATCAGGTGTGTTTGCGTAGGGCTGGAGCAAAGGTCTGCATACCATGGTGTTCTCTTCTGCAATCACTCAAATTCAATTAAGTGTAGAGGGACCACTTTACTGAAATATAAATGAGCTGGAAACCATTTCCCCCTGAAACAATGTTGAAAGTGTTAACTGTTTATCACTACCAGTTAAATGCAATTGATAGTGTCAGAATAATTGTGTCATATAATCGGGTTTTGTCTGATTTGGTTAATTAAAAGCAATTTCAATGCTGTCCCTAAAATAACAAAATCCAATGAAGATGACAGAGATTATAGATTCACATTGATTCTGAAAATTTGCCCACGGCACTTTGTATACCAGGATTGGCTGGCCTTCTCTAGTCACTGGTATACTTTTATTTACAAAGCCATTTTGGGTTTACTACCATTTTATTTGGGTATATTTATTATTCAGAAATGAGGTGGTTACTCTCTTCATTTGCTAGACTTTATCCTGCTAACTGTTCCAAATGTCCGAAATTAATTTGGTTAACGGGCTTTTATATACTCTGTACCATCGACTTGCAACGCCTTTCAAAATAGTTTTAAACTGAAAGAACTTATTGATGAATCATTGATGAAGGATTTTGAGGCTGATTCCTTGACCTGTCAATGTTTTTAATTAGCTTTTTTAAATTTCGTTGTACTCCAGTGATTTCTATGTTTTTTTTTGTAATGACTTGGTACTGCCTATCTTGTCCAGGACGCTCTTGAAAAAGAGATTTCAAATCTCAATGAGCCCTTCCTGGTAAACTAAAGGTTAAATAAAATGATTTGTAGGATGAACTCAACTCAATGTAGATTCAAGTTTGTGATTACCCCTTTGTAAAGATATCTTTTGATCTTTGAGCTAGAGGCGTTCACGCCCACAGTGGGCACAAGGGCATGTTCCCCCTCAGATTTGTCCTGCTTTTAAAAAATGTGGATGTTAAATGATTTACTAAACTTTATTTTTAATCCCACATTTGATCATGATTATTTCAACAACAAAAAAGATCTGTCAGCGGTATCTTGTGGAGGGTTCACACTGACTGGACCAGGTAAAGGAATACAGTTTGAGTTTGATTTGATTTAAGATGCAGGTAATGGGCAGGGCTCACAGGAGGTATGTTTGTAAATTCAGTTGATCAAGTTATGTAACCTATTGATTCCTTCTTGATGAATGAATAAAGCACACATATTTTGTTGTTTCTTTGTAATACTATCCACCTAGCAATTTTATGAAGTTGGCTTTAGCTAGCCAGCTAGATTGGGAACCTATCTCCTAACTGCATAACTAGCTAGTAAGTCATTTCAGGCTTTCAATCAAGTTAGAGTAGCTTGTCTAACTATCATAGCTGGCATGCCTGCTGGCAAGGTTTCTAGACTGTAGCAAATACAATGTCTTTAATTATTGGGTTATGATATTATTATAACAGTGTGTCAGTTGTACTAAACTCTTAAAGTTGAAAAGTTTTTAAAGAATCAATTTTCATCGTTCATTAAAATTACATTTGAACAGGCAAAGCTGTATGGTTAGATAATTTATGCAGAAAAATATACAGATTTTTTACAGAATTTGGGATAATGATTTGGGATAATGGCTCTAGATTGCAGGAAAGGCTGTTTCTGGTGTTTGAAAAATGCTACATTCTGCAACATAGGACCCACCCCTACATCATCATGTACTTCATGCCCCCTAAATGAATGGGGGCATGATGCCCCTGCTTTGAGCTGTGCCTTCCACAGCAAATCAAAAGACCACCTTGGCCAATACGTTGTTTCAAGTTAGAAACATGACTTCCTATTTATGAACATTTGTTTTTGATAGCAATACATTAATATCCATGTGTCCTCGCACAGTGTAGACAGATGTGATCAGCATATTAATATAAATCAGGAAGAAAAGGATATTATTGGTCTTGGAGGTTGATGTATGCGGATTTCCCTGATTAATAAGGAAATAAACACTTTTCTGATGAGTAAAGGAAAGGTGATGTGCATGAACTGACCAGGGCCAAGGCCAGACGGCTGGAGAAATATGAGGAGGAGAACACTGGCCATAAACCACTAAAGAGGGAAGTGGCATTAGTGCTATACGTCTGCACTTGTTCCCAAACCTATTCATCACTTTGCCCTCTACTCTATCCTTATCCCCTACCTCCTCCCCCCTGAATTCCACCACCATTCCACTCTACCTGTGATGGAGCTAAGTGCACCTGTTAGGCAGCCATCTGTTCAGAGTAAGACGGTGAGTACCTTCTGACAGTGATGAGAAGTGGCAAGGTGGAGAGAAGTCCCCTGACCCACTCCCGACCCCACCCTTTACCACTGGTTCACCTCCCCTTTTAGAAGACACCGGGGAAATGTAAGGGGGAGGAGGATTGCACTCGAGCCCCTCCTTCCAGCCTGTTCTTATAGACTAGAAAAATAGTTTGTATCTGGTGTGACCACAATTTGCTTCATGCAGCATGGCACATCTCCTCCGCATAGAGTTGATCTGGATGTTGATTGTGGCCTGTGTAATGTTGAACCCACTCCTTTTCAATGGCTGTGCAAAGTTGCTGGCACTGGAACATGCTGTCATACACGTCAATCCAGAGCATCCCAAACGGGCTCAATGGGTGACATGTATGTTGAGTATGCAGGCCGTGGAAGAACTGGGAAATGAGGCCGTGCGTTATCATGCTGAAACATGAGGTGAGGGCGGGGGATAAATGGCAAGACACCGTGACGAGATTCTGAGGCCTACTATCTCTGTGCATTCAAATTGCCATCAATGAAATGCAATTGTGTTCATTGCCCTTAGCTTATGCCTGCCCATACCATAACCTCACCGCCACCATGGGGCATACTGTTCACAACGTTGATAACAGCAAACCGCTTGCCCACATGACTGCATACACACTGTCTGCCATCTGTCCAATACAGTTGAAACCGGGATTCATCCATGAAGAGCACACTTCTCCAGCGTGCCAGTGGCCATCGAAGGTAAGCATTTGCCCACTGCAGTCAGATACAACAGCGAATTGCAGTAATGTCAAGACCCTGGTGAAGACGCACGCAGGTGAGCTTCCCTGAGACAATTTCTCGCAGTTTGTGCAGAAATTATTCGGTTGTGCAAACCCACAGTTTCATCAACTGTCTGGGTGGCTTGTCTCAGACGATCCCGCAGAAGAAGGATGTGGAAGTCATGGGCTGGTGTAGTTGCACGTAGTCTGCAGTGTGAGGCCGGTTGGACTTAACACTAAAATAATGTCGGAGGTGGCTTATGGTAGAGAAATTAACATTCAATTCTCTGGTAAAAGCTCTAATGGACATTCTTGCAGTCAGCATACCAATTGCACACTCCCTCAAAACTGGCATTGTGTGACAAAACTGCACATTTTAGAGTGACCTTTTATAGTCCCCAGCACAAGCTTCACCTGTGTAATGACCATACTGTTTAATCAGCGTCTATATATGCCACACCTCTCCTTGGCAAAGGAGAAATACTCAGTAACAGGGATTTCAACAAATGTGTACACAATTTCAGAGAAATAAGCTTTTTTGTGCGTATGGAAAATATCTGGGACCAACACTTTACATGTTGCATTTATGTTTTTGTGTAGTATGATACGTTGCATTTGGTATTGTTACATGAGACAGATGGTTACTTAACGCAAAAACAAAAGCAAAAAATTAAAATAGGGTGGTTGGTCAGGCTGGGTGGGCATATAACATGAACGTCTAGTAACCCAAAGATTGTGAGTTCAAACTCATCACGGACAATTTTAGCTAATTAGCAACGTTTCAACTACTTACTACTTTTTAGCTACTATGCAACTACTTAGCATGTTAGTTAACCCTTCCCCTAACCCTTTAACCCAACTCCTAAACTTAACCTGAAACTTAACCCCTAAACCCTAGCATAGCTAATGTTAGCCACCTAGCCAGAATTCGTAACAAACACTATATATACACAAAAGTATGTGGACCCCATTCAAATGAGAGGATTCGGCTATTTCAGACAATCGCTGCTGTCACGTGTATATAATTGAGCACAAAACCATGGTCTTACTGAAGAGCTCAGTGACTTTCAACGTGGCACTGTCATGGGATGCCACCATTTCAATAGTCAGTTCGTCAAATTTCAGCCCTGCTAGAGCTTCCTCGGTCAACTGTAACTGCTGTTATGGCAACACTCACTTCTCGAGTTACAAAATGACTCTGGAAGCAACGTCAGCACAATAACAGTTCGTCGGGAGCTTCATGAAATGAGTTTTCTTGGCCGAGCAGTCGCACACAAGCCTAAGCTCACCATGCGCAATGCCAAGTTTCTGTTGGAGTTCTCTGGAGTGATGATTCACGCTTCACCATCTGGTAGTCCGATGGATGAATCTGGGTTTGGCGGATGCAAGGAGAACGCTACCTGCCCCAATGCATAGTGCCAACTGTAAAGTTTGGTGGAGGAGGAATAATGGTCTGTTACTGTTCTGACTAGGCCACTTAGTTCTAGTGAAGGGAAATCTTAACGGTACAGCATACAATGACATTCTAGACGATTCTGTGCTTCCAACTTTGTGGCAACATTTTGGGGAAGGCCCTTTCCTGTTTCAGCATGACAATGCCCCCATGCACAAAGCGAGTTCTATGCACAAATGGTTTGTTGAGATTGGTGTGGAAGACCTTGACTGGCCTGCACAGAGTCCTGACCTCAACCCAATCAAACACCTTTAGGATGAATTGGAACCACGACTACAAAACAGGCTCATTAATGCTCATGATTTTGGAATGAAATGTCCACATACTTTGTAATGTAAAAAATGTACTGTATCAAAGTTTTTTTGCAAATTTGCAACATATTGTATGTTTTGCAAATGTGTAACATATTGTACATTTTGCTATTTCGGAACATACAGTAAAATACGAATTGTAATTCATAACATCATATGAAATGGGTGATGGACATCCCCATACAATACGAATCGTAACATATTGTACTCAATGGAGTGTCTTGAATTTACAAAAAGAATAATGCTCTGAGACCAGGCTGCTCCTTCAAGTGAAATATCCATGTGTTATGCTGGATTATTTGTTAGATTTCCTTCTGTCACCTCTTGTCTCCTTCCAGGTATGCTAGTGGGAATTTACATTTTTGCTTTTCTTGGGTTGGGAATTGAAACAGTGCTGTTGCCCTTGGGAAAAAGTGTTTTTGTAATGTAAAAAATTATGTAATGTGGGTGTATGTGATGTTGTTATTGGCCAAACTTCCTTGATATACAATCCTTAGCAATATGTTTAGTTACCAGAAGACTATACCTCCAATCAGCATGAATCTGTTTGACACGAATATACAGTATATTAGCTGTATATCTATACCAATGTCTGTAGAGGCTTCAGTTGTGCGTCTCAGGCTGCTGTCTCTACTGTATCCTCACAGGGCTGATGCTGCATTCTGTTTCCTCTTCACCAGCTTTGTGTATGAAATATACAACAAACTGTGGGGGAAAAAATACAATCAGCGGGAATTTGGGTGGATGTTGTCAGTCCCAGTCCGCCACCGTATACAGAGCTTATAATCATGTGTGCCTGGGTGTTAGGAAGCAGCCTCTTTAATGGAACACTGAGTGTAGACATACTCTTACATGCAATTTGAACTTTAATATATCCCTTGGTGCTGACATTGGACTGCTGACTTCAAACAGAGAGAATGTTTACTTATTCATATTATTATCCCGGGCAGATAGAGAAGCAGGTAGAGATATATTTTTTTGTTGTTGTTGAGCTAATCAAACTTGCAGGTTTAGGGGCATGGTCAGAAAAATGATTATATGAAATATGGATTAAGCCTCTAAATGGCCTCTCAAAACCTCTCAATGGTTGCTGCTGAACAATACATGAATATCAGTGTTTTATTTTCATACTACAGTATAGTGTCACATTTTGTTGAAAAGACAGTTCTTGCATACATTGTCTTATTAACCATCTTGACAACCTTTAGTTCATCTTATTAAATAAAATATTTAATTAAAGGCACTCAGAAGTGATGTTAGTGTCACACCCTAATCTGTTTCACCTGTCTTGTGCTTGTCTCCACCCCATGACAGGTCTCGATGGGTCCCCCGACCAGGACTAATTGGGGCTTATTGAGGCTGGTGAGTAATCAAGGGGCTGATTGCTCACCAGCCGTACGGGGCCCATAAAGCTGCCAGTAGGGCAGTACGCAGAAGGGTTGGAGGTAGTGAGAGGTTGCTACCGGTTAGTCGTCCTCACGGTCTGCTAGAACTGAGGGGCTCGGTGTTCTACCCCAGAGGAGATGGACTTCCCTGGAGCCCAGAAGGCGGTAACACAGAAGAGGTCTACTGGAAGTGACAGGTTTCCTTTCTTTTTCTTTATTGTTTTAAATAAACACCTTTGAAACTGAGGTATCACACTTAGGTCTGTGTCTGATCAGTATAAACGTCTTGTTCAACCCCCCCCCTGGTCTACCACAAGTGGTGGAGAATGCGAGTAAGTCTGACAACGTAGTCAGTCCAGGGTTGATGTTTATGCAGTTTCAGCATAGATGAGTTGAAAGCTCAGTTCGTTTGGGCCCAACAGGACATTAAGGAATGAACGCTGGAAGAACAGCGTCTACAAAATGTCCGCCTGCTTGAGGATGTCAGTAAGCTTCGAGGAGAAACGCAGACTGAATTGCATCCCAATAAGTTTTTAATCACGCTAACGGAGGATGATGACATCGAGACTACCACAAGTGCTCTGGGACCTCCTCAATCAGAACACTGTCAT